>NC_089279.1:12528816-12733816 GCF_963678975.1 Dysidea avara | reverse complement strand
ATCCTTGACTTTTTAGTTAAAAACCATAGCAAGCTAATATTCTAATGGAACAGTCAATACTCTTTTAGAACAATCATGTAGTCATTACATTCACCAACTACTTTTAATTGTGCCAATTGAACAGTTATAGATGAGTTACTTGATTGTAGCTTAATAATAGTCTTGTCATGTTTTTTGTTGTATTTATAGGTACGTAGCTGACAGAGTTGGGGTCGTTACTCTAAAAATGTAACTCCTTACTTATTACTCGTTACTTCTATGCCATGTAACACACTACAGTTACATAACCAGCCTACAACCGCAAGTGGCACAAGCAAAACACGAATTTCTCTGGTATTTCGTTTGTGATTCAGCCACAATAACACACTTTGTTGTAGTGTCTTGGCCTCAAAGGCACTATCACTCTTTGTCGAGTGTGAGCATTGAGTTTGAGTATTTATTTAAGCTCACAGTACTCAGCAAAGCTGTTCCTCCATACTGGAGTACACAAAAGACATACATAACAACACCATGTATATAAACTACACACAACACTATGCCTGCAACTCTGTCTCCAGTGCTGTCTGGACCCAAAATGTAACCAATATCATGAGGCTGACATGCGAAAGTGAATGCCTTTGAACCAGTTTGGTTTGATGACAATACTGTGGTATCCAGCATACCACTGAGCACTACCACAAGGGGAGTAAGACAAGACTACATGCGCCTTAAAAAGAAGCAATACATTTACTTTCATTACAGAAAGGGGTCTTATAGACTTTCTAATTGCCTGTACCTGGCAACCCATAACTTGACTTGTGAATAAGGCACCAGCTTGAAATTTGGTCATGTTATACCCCTAACACACATGTACCACTATTGCTTGATGTAGTTTCATGGTGATAGGTAAAAACATGAGGGGTTATGATTAATCGAACTTGAACATTTCTAAAGATTATAAGACCCCTTTTCACAGATCTGGTCACAATTATCAATATCATATCTTTTGTGATTGCCTAAACAAATAATTCAGTAATGCAGGAAGCCATATACCCTAATACTGCTGTGTACATTGCCTATGTGTTTGTAAAATTATTGATTCATTAAAGATAAAGCATCACAGTAACAATTCCATCTGTCAAAGTGATTGTTCTATTAGAGTGGTTTATTTTGTAGGTGTAGTATAGATTACACATTTTCTTTATACATAGGCAAATAGAACAATCACATTTGTATTTCTTAAAAGCTGAAAGTAGCAGTAGTAGTGGCTTAGTCTTTTACAGTGACAATGGCCACCCAAAGTACTGCCTCAGAGCTATATAGCAGAATTCCTTGGATGTGGCATCCATATCTGTATGGGTAAATCCTTCAACTGGCAATTTTCATTACCAAAGTTACCCCATACACTCTTCAGCTTGTTCCACCACCCCTGACTTAATCGGTGGACACAAGCTTTTTTAATGTTTAAGCACTAAGTGCATGGTTCAATGTAAGTAGTTAAGGAGAGACATACGTAGTTAAATACTATAATTCCTTGAATGGTGCATTTTATTATTTGCCAAAGAATGTATTCAATCTACGTTATTGTATTGATCTCTGCTCATTGCTGGCTCATGCATTGGACTGGTCTGTGCAACAATACCTGTCCAAGATAATAAACTCATCTTGAATTTCTATTTGAAGTAATCATCAATCTGCAATTGATATAGCTAAATTTCTGTTCATGTAAGGCCATTTGTATCTGTATTACCACCATTGTCATTGTTTTCCTTGCCATATCAATGACTGTTTGTTCTATTAGTGCTATAAGAAGTTGTCAACAGAGTTAATAAATGGCTATATGAGACAAAAAAGTTGCATTCCAAATCATTTGAGGTATCAGTATAGCTCTCTAGTGATATATGTAAGCTTACCTACCTACACTGAATTTTTTGAATATTGGTGGATGAGAAAATCTAATTCAATAAAGCATATGGTCACATGAAGTGTAATGGATACTTCACTTTTCAGACAATAATTGATTGCTGGAGCATGCGGCACCATTTCTTACATTTGATGGGCTATGTGTGGGTTCACCAATCATAATTAATTCTTTTATTTAAAAAAGTTAACAAACAAGTACACAAAATATTAGGAATTTTCAACTATAGAGTAGGGACCATAGCATATTGATAAAAAAGTACTGAAACAAGCTGGAGTAGTGCAAGATATTAAATCACAGTAAACCAATAAGAAGTGTTATATCCCTACTGTGCTCAAGATACCATAATAGAAATGCACAGTAGAGATATAACACTTCTTATTGTTTTACTGTGATTTAATATTGTGCACTACTCCACACTTGTTTCAGTACTTTAATTTGTTGGTGTGCAATGTAGTTGAAAATTTGTGTACTTGTGCTTAAAATGCTACAATTGACACAGCTTTATGGCAACACTATGATCCCAGCATATCTACATCATACTGCCAAGTGTTCATAGTTATCATAGCTGTTATATTTTATGTATAGATTGTTGGTGGCTCTGGTAATTTGATGACTGCATGGTTTCCAACAATGTAAGAGATGTGTACAACATGCTATACAAGGAAAGTGAAATACCAAGAGTGGTGCTGGTCCAAAATGGTTCATTCTGTGCCTCCCATCCAATTCCAAGAACCATCTGAATTCTTGTGTGGCCATTAATGTGTGGATGGTTTAATTTCCTTTGAAACTATTGTGCATCAAGGGAGTAGGCTATTGTTGATTGCAATCAGTGCTATAGTTGGTGAGCTAACAGGATCACAGGTATGGAAAGCTTTTAGTGATGCTTAATATGTGTATGGATGAATAGGCACATTCCACAATATATCAATCAATCATTTAGTTTAACTTACGTGAATGGCAGGTACTGCTGCTAGTTTACTTACTAAAGCATTTCAGGTTGCTTTAAAGCACCACCAACCAGTACTACCAGGTTGTCGTGGAGGAAAGGTGAGGCTGGTTTTCAGGTGGCATTATTGAACTGTGTTACAAATCATTATCACTGAACAGTGCCTTATCAGTTATCTATTGACCATAACTAGTTTCACAGACTTGTGATAAACCATAGGCTAAATCAAATCATCACCAGTAGTACAGTGATCTAATAGCCAATCTATTATCCAATTAGTATTTCATGACTACTGGTAAAGTGGTTTAGGTGTACAGAACTGTATCGGTCTTGTTTACTGGCAAAGAAAGAAATGCCCAAACCATAATTTAAGTATGTGATTAGTTGTTGTACAGGGAAAAACCAAAAATAATCCCCATGCCAATGATCTTATTTTTACTTTAACATATTTTGTTGAGGGCTTCTCAAAGCTTTTAGGCTTAGTGCATGCATAATAGAAAAGAATGATACAATCAAGTTGAAAGTTGAAGGTTACCACAAAAACTATTGGACCCTGTACACCTACCAAAACAGCCACCATCACTTGACGGGGGTTGATTGTGGTAAAGTGAGCCACATTTAATAATTTAAACTGAGTTAATTGGTGATGGGTATTCGGAGTACTGGTATGGTACTTATAACCGCAAAGAATAGTGTGCCCATGTAGTCAAATAATTCGGTTTTGGGTGCCTAATTAATTGTGAGCATTACTTGGGCATCACATTTTACATGCCATGTGAATGATTTTAAGTTGCTGTACAGGGAATAATCCCCATACCAATGATCTTATTTTAGTGTAGGTTGTGGTTGGTGAATCACATTTCTGATCTGTTGTCCATTGTGACTGACAACCTGTTGTATCCATTTTTCGGTTTGTTCTTTGATTTGGACTTCTGAAACTTGGTAGAGACCCGCCGATTATGCTCATAATTTTACCTATTATGCTATGCTGCACTGCTCAAAAATTCACCTATTATGCTTAAATTAATGCTCAATATTTACCTATTATGCTCAATGTTCATGCCTTAGTTCATATGCTTTGCTACTTCGGCGGGTCCCTATTCGCTACTAATTTAACACTGTATAGAAAGAAAAAATGAGTGGCTAGAACACAAATAATAAATTCTTGCTGCATGTAAGAGAAAAGATCGATATACTCTATTAGAACAGTCAGTTTGATGATTGTTCTATTAGAGTTACTGACTGCTCAATTAGAGTATAACGATCTTATTGTGCAATTGTCATTTTTCCAGCAAGAATTTATACTATCATACAAATATTTAACCTATTATACTGGCATTATGCTCAATGCTTTCAGGCACCTATTATGCTCAAAATTATGCCAGCATAATCGGCGGGTCCCTAAAACTTGGTCACACATCGTAAACTTGTGATGTGACAAGCATTGCTTAAAGGCTAAGAAAGCAACAAGCAACATGGTATACTGGGAAAATTTATCCATCCTTTAGAATGTTTGGTGTCAATCTGAGGTGTCAATGACATGTGCGGAATTAGTTCAACAATTCTTTGAGATCACAAGATGAATGATGATATACTTGACCAATCACTTCTATCCAAAGCAGAGTGAGGATTTAAACATTTGGTTGAGCATGAAGTTCATGATACTATTATCTAATCCAAAACAGCCAGCTGTAAAAAAAGTGTGCGGCCCTCAAAAAGGTTATGGTGAAAAAAGATGTGAAATCCAAGGTGGCGGCCAAGAAATGGCTGTGATGGTAGGTTAATGGTAAAAATTTTAATAACAACAATTCAGGTGAATTTTTGTGCTGCTTGGTCTTGGCAAAAAATTCACCTGAATTGTCATTATTAAATTTTTTACCATTAACCTACCATCACAGCCATTTCTTGGCCGCCACCTTGGATTTCACATCTTTTTTCACCATAACCTTTTTGAGGGCCGCACACTTTTTTTACAGCTGGCTGTTTTGGATTAGATTTCACTTCTTTTTGTATTTGTATACCTCAAAGGCCGGCTTTTAACCTGTCTTTTTTTCTTTTCCACAGGAAGAAGAAAAGAGGAAGCAGATGTACTTTAAATATTTCTGATTTTATCAGTAAATGTACAAATTATATATATAATACATATATTTATTACAGAACTCTCCATGGTGGTTTCTTTGTAACTGAACACTCTACAAAGTGACTTCCTCTTGCTGCTCTCTCTACAGGGTGCATTGTTTGTAGCTGAACAATCTACAAGTAACTTCTTCTAGCTGATCTCTCTACAGGGTGATTTGTTTGTAACTGAACTCTGTACAGTTTGATTTGTTTGCAGTTGAACTTTCTATATGGTTGTTTCTTTGTAGCTGAACTCTCTACAAGGTAACTTCTTCTAGTTGATCTCTCTACAGGATGACTTGTTTCTAGCTGAACTCTTGAGAGGATGATCTGTTCATAGCTGAATTCTCTACATGGTAGTTTCTTTGTAGCTAAACTCTTTACAAGGTGACTTCTTCTAGCTGATCTCTCTATAGGGTGATTTGTTTGTAGCTGAACTATCTGCAGGGTGATTTGAACTCTCTACAAGGTGATGTTTTCTAGTTGATCTCTCTACTCAGTCTGGATGACTTGTTTCTAGCTGAACTCTCTACAGTGTGATCTGTTAAGTTTCTACCTGATCTCTCTATAGAGTTATATCTTGTTTGTATAGCTGAACTCTTTTACATGGTGGTTTTTTGATTGGTTGCTGAACTCTCTCTCCATGGTGACTTGTTTGTACTACAGAGTGACTTGTTTGTAGCTGAACTCTCTACAGAGTGAGTTACTTGTAGCTGAACATTGCATAAAGTAACTTGTTTGTAGCTGATCTAGATGAACTCTCTACTAGGTAGCTTTTTTGTAGCTGAACGCTTTACGCAGTGACTTGTTGTAGCTGAACTCTCTACAAGGTGACTTGTTTATAGTTGAATTCTCTTCAGTGTGACTTATAATGTTCTGAATCTCTACAGCAACATATTTGTAGCTGAATTCTCTACAGGGTGACTTGCTTGTAACTGAATTGTCTATAAGATTAACTGTATGTAGCTGAACTCCCTACAGAATAACTTGCAATGTAATATAATTCTATAATGGAGTAAGTTATAAACGTAGCTGAATGCTTTATTAGGGTGACTGTTCTATTAGAGTATCTCGATCTCGCATATGCTACACGTAGTTGGCTTTGGAATCATAACTCAGTGGTTTGTAATCCGATTCTTCTGACTTGTTTCTAGCTGATCTCTCTACAGGATGACTTGTTTCTAGCTGATCTCTCTACAGGATGACTTGTTTCTAGCTGATCTCTCTACACGGTGACTTGATTCTAGCTGAACTCTCTATAGGGTTTTCTGTTTGCAATTGAACTCTCTACAGGATGGTTTCTTTGTAACTGATCTCTCTACAGGGTGACTTGTTTCTAGCTAATCTCTCTACAGGGTGACTTGTTTCTAGCTGATCTCTGGATGACTTGTTTCTAGCTGATCTCTCTACACGGTGACTTGTTTCTAGCTGAACTCTCTGTAGAGTTATCTGTTTGTAATTGAACCCTCTACAGGATAGTTTCTTTGTAGCTGCTCTCTCTACAGGGTGACTTGTTTCTAGCTGATCTCTCTACAGGGTGAACTTGTTTCTGGCTGAACTCTCTACAGATGATTTGTTTGCAGCTGAACTCTCTACATGGTGGTTTCTTTGTAGCTGAACTCTCTACAAGGTGATTTCTTCTAGCTGATCTCTCTACAGGGTGATCTGTAGCTGAACTTTCTACAGGGTGATTTGTTTGCAGCTGAACTCTTTATATGATGGTTTCTTTGTATGTACAAGGTAACTTCTTCTAGCTGATCTCTGTATAGGGTGACTTGTTTGTAGCTGAACTATCTGCAGGGTGATTTGTTTGTAGTTGAACTCTCTACAAGGTGATCCTTCTAGCTGATCTCTCTACAGGATGACTTTTTCTAGCTGAATTCTCTACAGGGTGATCAGTTCATAGCTGCACTCTCTACAGGGTGATATGTTTGCAGCTGAACTCTCTACATGGTGGTTTCTTTGTAACTAAACTCTCTATAAGGTGATGTCTTGTAGCTGATCTCTCTACTGGATGACTAATTGTTTCTAGCTGATCTCAATATAGAGTTAAAACTTTCTCTATAGAGTTATAACATGTTTGTACAGCTGAACTCTTTACAGAGTGGTTTTTTGATTGGTTGCTGAACTCTCCAGCTACACGGTGACTTGTTTGTACTACAGAATGACTTGTTTGTAGCTGCACTCTCTACAGAGTGAGTTACTTGTAGCTGAACATTGCTTAAAGTGACTTGTTTGTAGCTGATCTAGATGAACTCTCTAATGGGTAGCTTTTTTTGTAGCTGAACCCTTTACGCAGTGATTTGTTTGTAGCTGAATTCTCTACAGAGTGACTTGTTGTAGCTGAACTCTCTACAAGGTGACTTGTTTATCGCTGAATTCTCTTCAGTGTGACTTATAATGTTCTGAATCTCTACAGCAACATATTTGTAGGGTTCCACCGATACAGAAAAATAACTACCTATCCGATACCGATACCTAGAAGCAAATTTTCACCGATACAGATACCGATACCGATAATTGCTATACAATTTACAATCATCTCAAGCTGGCTATGTGTGACTGTTCTAGTAGAATATATTATTGTGCAGTGACTGTTCTATTAGAGTATTTCGATCTTTTTCATGCAAACATAGTAAGTAGCAGTTGCTTGATGTTTAGCAAAGCAATTCCTGTACCTTTTATGCTAGAATAATGCTCAACACTATTTCCAACTTGTTATACCTCACGTTTTGCTAGCATAGGATTTATGATGATAGTTATGGTTATGACGATTGGCGCGAGTGGCTATTAATCGGTATCGGAATACCTGAATAACCGATACCGATCGATACGAAAAGCCCAATATCGGCTCCGATACGATACCGATCCGATTATCGGTGGAACACTACATATTTGTAGCTGAATTCTCTACAGGGTGACTTGCTTGTAGCTGAATTGTCTATAAGATTAACTGTATGTAGCTGAACTCCCTACAGAATAACTTGCAATGTAATATAATTCTATAATGGAGTAAGTTATAAACGTAGCTGAATGCTTTATTAGGGTGACTGTTCTATTAGAGTATCTCGATCTCGCATATGCTACACGTAGTTGGCTTTGGAATCATAACTCAGTGGTTTGTAATCCGATTCTTCTGTACTACTGCACGGATTTTCTATGATAATTATTCCAGCCACACACCGATTTTCAGCTCACTACTCTAAACGGTTTGCCTGGTAGGCGTGAAAACTATTAGTTTTTATTCATAAAAATCGATCGCGTAATTGTGACACAGGTTGGGTTTTGTGTTATATTATTTATTATTAATTAGCAAAGCCCACCAGGGACAACACGCTAATGTGCATTACAAATCACAAATTGTTTAGCTTATCTATAATGTTCTTAAAAGTGTCAAGGTTAATTGTGTTGATGTTGTCAATTTTCAAGTTATTCCAATCAATAATTGTTCTTGGCAGAAAAGAATACTTATATAAATCAATTCTGGATTGCAGCTGTGCAAATTTGAGGGGATTATTGGCACGAGTATATGATACAGGGGTTGGCTGGGGTAAACAATGGTTTGGTAGCACCAGTAAGTTTCTTACAATCTTGAATAATAATATAAGTCTAGCATTTCTTCTCCTACTTTTTAAACTTGGCCATTGAAGGTAATTAAGCATATCTGTAATACTGTGTTGTTGACTGGATCTGTGCCATGGTTTATTAAGAACAAATCTTGCAGCTCGGTGTCTCGATTGCCTTTAACTGGATTCCTTTCAAACCACAAAAAGGCACTCCTACGATAGTTACTCCATCTACATAGCAATTTTCAGCTCATTCCTTCAAGCGGTTTACCCTGTGGGCGTGACAGACCTTCGACCTTATTTTACCCAAATAATCGGTCATAACTCCGTGAATGTTCATCGGATTCCTACCAAACTTGGTACTGCGATTCGCCTTAATGAGCCCTTTAAGTGGGCCAAATTTCAACCTGATTGGAGCACGCATTCGTGTTTTATTTCGGATTTTGCAAAGTGTGCGAAAAGAAGTAGAAGAAAAAAAACGAAGAAAAAAAACCCAAACTTTGGCCGCTCGTATCTCGGAAATGGCTGGAGCGATTTTCTTCAAATTTGGAATGTGGACTCCCCTACCTAGCCGGCACCTCTGTAGCAACTTTGGTTTCAATCGGATAAGGAATCACAGAGCTACAAAGGTGTGAAAATCGCGTTTACTTTCTTCCTGTAAATATACTCACGGTGTGGCGCGCCGGCTTCTTGGGCCGCACGACACACTACCGTGTGTCTTGATCTAATCAAAAACAGCCAAGCTGTAAAAAAAAGGTGCGGACAAAATTCACCTGAATTGTCGTTATTAAAATGTAACCATTAACCTACCATCACAGCCATTTCTTGGCCGCCACCTTGGATTTCACATCTTTTTTCACCATGGCCTTTTTGGGGGCCGCACCTTTTTTTACAGCTTGGCTGTTTTTGATTAGATATCACTTCTTTTTGTATTTGTATACTGCAAAGCCGGCCTATGGCTGGCTTTGGGGCTTTTTTAACCTATGTGTTTTTTCTTTACCACAGGAAGAAGAAAAGAACTTAAAGAAGATTTGTAATGCTTCAATTATTTTTGATTTTATTAGTAATTATACAAATTATATACATATATTTATTACATGCCCATTATTCCCCACAGGATATTTTTTTGCAGCTGATCTCTCTACTGGGTGACTTGAAATGTAGCTGAACTATATACAGGATGGTGTCTTTGTAGCTGAACTCTCTACAAGGTGACCTCTTCTAGCTGAACTCTCTACAGGATGATTTGTTTCTAGCTGAACTGTCTACAGGTGATTTGCTTGCAGCTAAACTCTCTACATGGTGGTTTCTTTGTAGCTGAACTCCCTACATGATGGTTTCTTTGTAGCTGAACTCTCTACAAGGTAACTTCTTCTCTACAGGGTGATTTGTTGTAGCTGAATTCACTACAAGGTGGTTTGTTTGAGGCTGAACTCTCTACATGGCGGTTTCTTTGTAGCTGAACTCTCTACAGAGTGATTTGTTTGCAGCTGAACTCTCTACATGATGGATTCTTTGTAACTGAACACTCTACAAGGTGACTTCTTCTAGCTGATCTTTCTACAGGGTGAATTGTTTGTAGCTGAACTATCTACACGGTAACTTCTTCTAGCTGATCTCTCTACAGGGTGATTTATTTGTAACTGAACTCTCTACATGATGGTTTCTTTGTAGCTGAACTCTCTACAAGGTGACTTCTTCTAGCTGATCCCTCTACAGGGGGATTTATTTGTAGCTGAACTCTCTACAAGTGATTTATTTGCAGCTGAACTCTTTATGTGGTGGTTTCTTTGTAGCTGAACTCTCTACAAGGTGACCTCTTCTAGCTGATCTCTCTACAGGGTGATTTGTTTCTAGCTGAACTCTCTACAGGTGATTTTTTGCAGCTAAACACTCTACATGGTGGTTTCTTTGTAGCTGAACTCTTTACAAGGTGACTTCTTCTAGCTGATCTTTCTACTGGGTGATTTGTTTGCAGCTGAACTCTCTACATGGTGGTTTCTTTGTTGCTGAACTCTCTACAAGGTGAATTCTTTTACCTGATCTCTCTACAGGGTAATTTGTTTGTAACTGAACTCTGTACAAGGTGCGTTTTTGTGGGTGATCTCACTGCAGGTTGATTTGTTTGTAGCTGAACTCACTAAAGGGTGATTTGCTTGTAGCTGATCTCTCTGCAGGTTGATTAATTTGTAGCCGATCTTTCTACAGTGTAATTTGTTTGTAGCTGAACTGTCTATAAGGTGATTTGTTTGTAGCTGATCTCTCTGCAGGTTGATTTGTTTTAGCTGAACTCTCTACAGGGTGATTTACTTGTAGCTGAACTCCTTACATTGTGTCTAGTTTCTAGCGGATCTCTCTACAGGGTGATTTGTTTGTAGCTGATCTCTCTACAAGTTGATTTGTGTGTAGCTGATCTTTCTACAAGTTGATTTGTTTGTAGGTGATCTCACTGCAGGTTGATTTGTTTGTAGCTGAACTCACTAAAGGGTGATTTGCTTGTAGCTGAACTGCTTACATTGTATCTAGTTTCTAGCTGATCTCTCTACAGGGTGATTTGTTTGTAGCTGATCTCTATACAAGTTGATTTGTATGTAGCTGATCACTCTGCAGGGTGATTTGTTTGTAGCCGATCTCTCTACAAGGTAATTTGTTTGTAGCTGAACTATCTATAAGGTGATTTGTTTGTAGCTGATCTCTCTGCAGATTGATTTGTTTTAGCTGAACTCTCTACAGGGTGATTTGTTTCTAGCTTATCTCTCTACAGGTTGATTTGTGTGTAACTGATCTCTCTACAAGTTGATTTGTTTGTAGCTGATCTTTCTGCAGGTTGATTTGTTTCTAGATGATCTCTCTACAGGTTGATTTGTTTGTTGCTGATCGCTCTAAAGGTTGATTTGTTTGTAGCTGAACTCTCTGCAAAGTGTTTTGTTTGTAGTTGATCTCTCTACAAGATGATTTTTTGTAGCTGACCTCTCTTCAGGGTGATTTGTTTCTAGCTGATATCTCTACAGGGTGATTTTTTGTAGTTGACCTCTCTTCAGGGTGATTTGTTTGTAGCTGATCTATCTACAAGTTGATTTGTGTGTAGCTGATCTCTCTGAAAGGTTGATTTGTTTTAGCTGAACTCTCTACAGGGTGATTTGCTTGTAGCTGAACTCCTTACATTGTGTCTAGTTTCTAGCTGATCTCACTACAGGGTAATTTGTTTGTAGCTGAACTCTCCATAAGGTGATTTGTTTGTAGCTGATCTCTCTGCAGGTTGATTTGTTTTAGCTGAACTCTCTACAGGGTGATTGCTTGTAGCTGAACTCCTTACATTGTGTCTAGTTTCTAGCTGATGTCTATACAGGGTGATTTTTTTATAGCTGATCTCTCTACAAGTTGATTTGTGTGTAGCTGATCTCTCTGCAGGTTGATTTGTTTGTAGAAGATCTCTCTACAGGGTAATTTGTTTGTAGCTGAACTCTCTATAAGGTGATTTGTTTGTAGCTGATCTCTCGGCAGGTTGATTTGTTTTAGCTGAACTCTCTACAGGGTGATTGCTTGTAGCTGAACTCCTTACATTGTGTCTAGTTTCTAGCTGATGTCTATACAGGGTGATTTTTTTATAGCTGATCTCTCTACAAGTTGATTTGTGTGTAGCTGATCTCTCTGCAGGTTGATTTGTTTGTAGAAGATCTCTCTACAGGGTAATTTGTTTGTAGCTGAACTCTCTATAAGGTGATTTGTTTGTAGCTGATCTCTCTGCAGGTTGATTTGTTTTAGCTGAACTCTCTACAGGGTGATTGCTTGTAGCTGAACTCCTTACATTGTGTCTAGTTTCTAGTTGATGTCTCTACAGGGTGATTTTTTGTAGCCGAACTCTCTATAGGGTGATTTGTTTCTAGCTTATCTCTCTACAGGTAGATTTGTGTTGATTTGTTCATTGCTGATCGCTCTAAAGGTTGATTTGTTGTAGCTGAACACTCTGCAAAGTGTTTTATTTGTAGTTGATCTCTCTACAGGGTAATTTGTTTGTAGCTGAACTCTCTCCACAGTGACTTGTGTGTAGCTGAATTCTGTGTAGCTGAATTCTCTAGAGAGCGACTTAATTGTAGCTGAATTCTCTACAGGGTGCATGACTTGTTTATAGCTGAACTTTCTTCAGTGTGACTTGTAATGTTCTGAATCTCTATAGTGATATATTTGCTTAACTCTCCACATGGTGACTTGCTTCTTGCTGAACTGTCTATAAGATTAACTGTTTGCAGCTGAACTCCCTACAGAATAACTTGTGATGTAATAAAATTCTATAATGGAGTAAATAAATTAGCCGAATGCTCTATTAGGGTGACTTTTTTTTTTTTTTTTTTTTTGAAACCATCAGAATAATGATGAAATGACAAAATTACATACAGAGCCTCGGACACATGCGACTACAAAGATAAGATCCGCGTAGGCATGGCAAGGATACATACAAAAATAATTAACTACAAAACTTAACTTAAAGTGTCCAGGTTGGATTACTACGTGCATAAAAGATTCTCTGAGAGGAAGTTATAGCCACAGCAGCTGCTCTATCAAGCAATGCTTTCGTCTTGGAAAAACTCAGATTTGAAACTCTTTTCATAGATGTTACTGTCTCTGTAAGGTAATGGCCAAGGCAACCAATTTCAACTGTGTGGTAATGACTAACAAAACCCAAGCGGTCAAGCTCAGCAATAATTTGCAGATATTCTGGCTTCTCAGAGAATCTGAGTTCTATTAGAGTATCTCGATCTCGCATTTGCTACACGGAGTTGGCTTTAGAATCATAACTCAGTGGTTTGTAATCCGATTCTTCTGTACTACTGCAAGGACTTTCTATGAAGATTATTCCAGCTATACACCGATTTTCAGCTCATTGCTCTAAGCGGTTTGCCTAGTAGTAGCGATTCTGAAATTCCGTAAATTTTGCATAAAATTTTCTCCGTAAATCTTCCATTGGAGAGTTGGCACAATCAATTCGCTGCCATACGAGTGATTGATCAAACAATTGGATCGTTTTTAGGTTTTCTGGGGGCAAGGAATACGATGGTGCAGTTAGTTTTCTGCTACAAATATGTTTGTGCGGAGTTTTATGCCAATTATAATATTATTTTGCAATATAGCCACCACAATGTTATGTTCTCTTTGCAAGAAATAACCCAGCACATGTTAGTTACACCAAGGTGAACATTTTTGTCCATGTAATTTTCAATATTACTATGCTAAAAGTCAGCAAATTTGCACCACAAATAGCTCATCTCTTTGATGCACCATTTTGGTAGCTGTCAAGGAGCTGCACATTAAGAGAAAAAATAATCATATAAGCAGCTATAAATCAACAGTACAACTCATTGCTTTGTATGCACATGGTATTATTGAGTGGAGGTGACTGGTACAGAGTGGTTGCACTTCACCATGCGTATGCTGTATTGACAACCACAAGATGCTATTGTAAATGCATACAACTATTTAATGGCTTTCTATGGAGGTGACCTTTATTCAGAGGGTCTTACAAGTACGGTTACACTGTGGCCCATGTATTAAGGTATTTATAACAGAAAACAGAAGTTCAAAATGTAATAGCAAAGCTCAGCTATAAGCATTTGTTCAATTGTGCCATTTTTGGGACCTTTTTCAATGGAAAGATATAGAGAAAATTTTGCCTATTTTAAAGGACAAAATTGCTTATAACTCCACCATTCTATGACGGATTTTTAAAAACTAAGTGTTTATGAGATCCTTAGAGAGTACTGCACAAGGCTATGCTAAATAAAAACTATTTCCATTAATTTTAAAATTCTCCCGGAATCGCTACAGTAGTAGGCGTGAAAACTAATACTTTTTTATTCGTAAAAATCGATCGCGTAATTGTGACACAGGTTGGGGTTTGTGTCATATCTCCATGGTCTTTATCTCGATTCCTTTCAAACCACCAAAAGGCACTCCTACGATGGTTACTCCATCTACATAGCAATTTTCAACTCATTCCATGAAGCGGTTTACCCTGTAGGCGTGACAACAAATCGATCTTGTTTTACGCGAATAATCAGTCATAACTCCTGAATCATTCATCGGATTTGTACCAAATTTGATGCTAGGATTCGCTGTTGGACTCCCTTTCTGTGTGCCAAATTTCATGGCGATCGGAGTACGCGTTTGCTTGTTATAGCAATTTTTGCAAGTGTGCGAAAAGACGAAGAAGAAAAAAAACCAAGAAAAAAAAACGAAACTTTGGCAGCTCGTATCTCGGAAATGGCTGGAGCGATTTCCTTCAAATTTGGAATGTAGACTCCCCTGGCTGGCGGACAACTGTGTAGCAAGTTTGGTTCCAATCGGATAAGTGATCACTGAGATACAAAGGTGTGAAAATGACGTTTTCGTTCTTCCTGTCAATATACTCACGGCTGTGGCGCGCCGGCTTCTTGGGCCGCACGATACACTACCGTGTGTCTTGATGTTGTGCTAACTTATGTTTCTCTAAGGAATATTTTTATTATCAATCACTGGTACACATTAATGTTAGAGTGTTATACCTAAATCATGTAGAGCACTACACAAATGCATATCACAGAACCACCTTGGGTTTTCATTTGCATCTCTTCTCTAACAGCAAAATTAGCATTATAATATTCCTTATGACATGACTGTCCTGTACACGCATGTCATGTACCATACCAAAAAGACATGCCATTATTATTGCCTACAATGCACTTTGCATGCATGCAGCACCTAGGTCAGTATATGCTTACACCTGTCCAATAAATCATTCCTTTTTCATTCTTGTTAGATAATCAATACGTAAGTACACGTATTCTTTAATTACTTTGTTCTTTTCTTTAAACAAGTTAAGTTATTACTTACACACACTGTACATATGTAAATGCCAAGGGTTGGAATGTGCACCAAATAGAAGCAAGTGTGTAGCTATGTATGCATGTGTATAAAAATCAACATGACAAAATACTGCATGACTACAAACATAAGTATAGTTTTCATATTACAGCATATATGTACACACGTTATTCAAAATTGTTGTTCTTCTTAGCTTTGTACCATTCAACTAATGCAGCTCCTTCTTTTTTCCTGTACATTTGCGAGTTTCAACTGCTTCTTTTGCCTTTTTGCCTATATAGTAGCCAGTACCAAAGCCAACAGCTGCACCACTTACGCCACCAACAGCTATACGCATCCTATGGCAACTGAAATTGTAGCAGGATTGAACACTATTAAACATATTAATCCTACACCAACTCCACCCACCAAAGCACCTATTGCACTGTATACCTTAGGGTTATTCAAGTCATATAGTGCTATTGTGTATTCTATTTTTTTCAGGAGTTTATTATATTGTACTCTTAAGCCCTCAATGGCTTCATCATTATGCTCCTCAGACAATCTTTCAACCAGCTCTATTAAAGTTTCCATAATTACCTGAAGAGCACAAACTATTTTCAAATTAAACTTTAAAATAGATACGGTATTTGTTACTACCCTTGAAATATCTTTCATGTGTGTTAGCAGTTTTTTAACAATTTCCTTGACCTCTTTTTCAGTTGATTCCTTGCTTATGTTTTGTTGTAGAGTTGTTAGTTCTAAAGTTATTTTATCCACCTAGAATTCTGCTGGTTTTGTGTATACCTTTTCACATTGGAACAACTCTACAAGAAAATTACAACAACACTTCAACGCTTCGGTGATGTCTTTTGCTATCAAGTGCCTACATATCATTCTCTGTACAGCCCCATCTTCACTAACATATTGTGAGTAACGAATACCCATACAGCTTGTTAAAAGACCTGTAATGGGGTTAGGTCCACTAGATGGAGGTTGATAACCAGTAAAATAGTGATGGGAAATTTGCAATTGCCTCATCATTCTGATGGCCATTATGCTGCTGGCTTTCTTGGTGCTCCTTCTTTCCATTTGTCCTGCAAAGTTTTTGCTATTTGTCCATATTTGGGCAAGTTTTCTAATACCCCCAAAAACCTTAAAAAACATTTCTCATCACTTGCTGCAATCATATCAACTACCAAATCATCAACATTACTGCATTCTGTGTCAGTTTCTATTATTTCTTGTTCCAGCAGGTATGGTAATAAATCTTTGATGTCAACCTCTGCAAGTGTTCGCCTACACTGCTTCAATGCAGTGCAGTGTGCTTTGATGACCTGCAAGTTAAATAGTAGCAATAATAAAATTAATAAATTACTTCTTTTTGTAATTTTATGGTTATCATACTATATGTAGTAGGGATCATGAAGGTTTGGCCTAATTTTTCCTTCATGAAAGTTTGGCTGCTAGTATTGGCTACATGCAAGCCCAAAAATGTCTGCAGAGCAATTAAAGAATTCCAACAAGGCTCTATGAAATTTTAAAACATCAAGACTGGATCTATATGGCCGGTATGGTTTTGGCTGTGCCAACTCTTGGACAGCTACTTCAAAATGCCTTCTCTGTCTCAGAATAGTTCTTCATCATCAGTGGACTCACAGTTTGATTTGCTACTGATACATTCCTTGTGTCAACAATGTATTATATAATCTTGTATTTCACAGGAATAGTTTTCACATGCTGGCATAATAATCATTACTATGGTAAGTATCAAATTTGAAGCTAAAAGTGCTCCATAAGCCATTTCAGAGCACTAAATTTTAAAAATTTCCTGGGGGTTGGGAACCCCCCAGACCTCCTAGATTGTGTTGCTTTTAGTCTACTTAGATGGCCTTACCACCATTACAGTAGTGCTAGATCTGGCCCTGAACATAATTGAATTTTCTGTTTACTGGTGCCTCCAACCAAGGTTAATGGTATGGGCTTGAATTCTTCACTGTTCAACATCTTTCAGCCTAAGAAGTGCCTTTTCACCTACTGAAGCAGTTTGTTCTGATAATGTGTCTGGAGGCATTCTGCCCTTGTTGTGGTATGTGCAGGTTAACTGGTAATGTGTTATTACAAAAAGTAAATTTTAGGAATCACAGAAACAAGTAATGAAACAATTAAAGGAGGTCATCTACACTTGGTGGACATTAAATCCCTACTTCAGTCATGGCAGGCTGCATAATGATGAGTAGACTCAAAATTAAATGTCCATGCACTAGTATAGCTGCAGATGTAGATGACTCCATTGCTTTTTAATTCTATGATCCCTGCTTAAATGTAAAATTTCTTATCTTTCCTTCAACCTGTGTATAAACTATAATTAGCTGTCCAAATAACATCTTTCTTGGATGGGTGACACAGGTTATTACAGTCCAATGAATGACTTAGTAGAGTGTACCTCTCATACCGCATGATATCTCACATAAAATATGCTGCCCTGGGAACCATGGATCCCCCATATAGCTGTATGCTTTGTACTCACATAGCTTACCCTGCAACGTTGCCTAAGCATGGTAGATTAGAAAGAGCAGTTACAATCTTCTCTAACCTCCAGTGGAGCAGCTGTGATATGCAGTGATATTTGGATCTATTATACATTTAGGCACTCTCATAAGTGTCTCTATGAACTGTTTGTTTGTAAGGGTATTTTGTAGATCAATTTGTAAGGGTGTTTTATTTAGATTTCTAAGAATGAAGTGATGTGTTTATAGGTATGTATAACCTAATATTGGCATAGCAGAATACTGTATAGAGGGAAATTTTGGCAAATAGCCAGCTAAGTTGCATTTGGCAAAAACACTAGTACTTTGATGACTCAATCTCTTAGCTATAAAGATGCTAATCTTAGGCACTACAAGTAGCTAATTGGCAAGTTAAACTATGGTGAATTTGTAACGAGAATCGCCAAGTCTGATGAAGTTTCCCTTTATATGTTATTGAACAGATTAAGTCAAGAACAGTTATTGCTCTTTATTGCTTGTTGTATTTCTTAATGCATTGCATGAGCTGTGGCCAGTTAAATCCTCTTTAATCTCTATTAGTATGATCATAAATTGTCAATAACTATTCCTATACTACCCGTCAGCATGCACATTACTATCATTTTACACAGATTTACAGTATATGTAGCCAATAGTGGTTTACATGACATTCCAACAGCAATCCTACATATCTAACTACTCTACCTACTGCAGAAAACTCCCGAAGAGACCAGAATATCTTCAGTGAGTCTGACTGGATGCCATTAGTAGAGGTAAAGATATTGCATGTTTAACAGGGAGACATGGAAATTCTTAAACATTACATGCATGCACACATCATGTGCACAGACACAAACGCACACACACGCACTACACTACATGCATACAGGTTAAAATGTACATAGTTTTTAAATTTTTCATTTAAATTTTATCACTCCTCTTGTTAGATTTGCCAAGGGAATGTGTGTCAATTGTCCTTGCTCCATTAGTATGTCAAAGTCAACTGGAGATTTCCCATGGCTAGGACCAGCAATTCATGGTATCCCAGACTTCTTCTGCCACTCACACTTACTGTTTGATAGCAGATTTCAGTGGATCTAAGTGATATCATTAAGAGTTAGTCTACACAGCAACCTGAACATCATATATATAGAGCATACTGTGTATGTAGTTATAGTATGTCATGAGGTGTCCTATGTGTGTCTAAACCAGAGTATATTGAGGATCTAACTGGATAACTTGGATGCCTTAGGATTGACTGCTCTTAATTGTCCTTAATTTGTCACTAACAAATTATATAGGCCTACTGTGCTCCAGTGTTTACTAGGTCTGAAGTAGTGCATAGCACTTCAAAAATCGTTAGAATGTTGGAGTAGTGCCTTATGTCCAAGTAGTAAGTTTTTACTACCAAGTTCAACAGGCCAAACAAGTATGATGTAGTGGGTTAATGTGGTTGTTTACTGCCTATATATAGTTGATGGTTTTTCTAAGAAGTGAACTGTTAAATATAATAATGTAGCAAACTGAAAGTTGTAGGGTTTAATGTCATGCCAAGAACTAGGTACTGATGACATTCACACAATCATGCACAGTATACACACAAAAAGTGAAACTACTCATGTCAATATGTGATGCTATAAACAACAAGAGTGCTAAAATTGACTGTACATTAGTGTCACATTCATGGGACCTTTTTAATCATTATGAAGATACCTGCCATTATTTTTTTTTAAAAGATTTCGGTGTATTTCAAGGTTTCCTCTTCAGAGATATCAATATGTATGGAGCCAGTGTGTACAAGTTATCATTTTTATGAATCGTCATCTACAATGACCCCATTACAGGAATGATGGCTGGTACCCATACTGGTCTATCAGAGAGCTTCTCTTTACAGGTCAGCAAGATAAGTTATAGAAAGAGTGAGTTTGGTGAATCTACTGAAGTTAGACACTCTCCTCCCTACTCTATTATTACAAGTACACGAAAAAATTTGGAATTTTCAACCGACTAGAGTAGGGACCATAGCACATCGATAAAAAGTACTGAAACAAGTTGGAGTAGTCCATGATATTAAATCACTGTAAAACAGTAAGAAGTGTTATATCCCTACTGTGCTCAAGATACCATAACAGAAATGCACAGTAGGGATATAACACTTTTTATTGTTTTAATATCATGGACTACTCCAACTTGTCTCAGTACTTTTTATCGATGTGCTATGGTCCCTACTCTAGTTGAAAATTCCAATTTTTTTCGTGTACTTGTTTGTTAACATTTTTGTAAATAATTTATAATGACTGGTGAACCCACGCATACCGCATCTGAAAAGGTACCGCGCGCCCCAGCTATATCAATTATCGTGTGAAAAGTGAAGTATCCATTACGCTTCGTTGTCATCTATGTTATACAGCATTTCGAATCAAGAACTGTTCGAAAAGCACCTCCACAATCCACGCATACCGGCCAAAGAAAGAAATCGTGCCGTGCGCCCCAATCATATTAATTATCGTCTGAAAAGTGAAGTATCCATTACGCTTCGCTGTAGGCTATGTTCAGCCTGTTACACAGCAGTACACGAATCAAGAACTGTTTGAAAAGCACCTCTGCATATCAAAATAGCCACGATGAAAAATACGGACGATTTCTGTTTCGAAGGGAAGCCATCACGTGCTCGCGCCAAATCGACACCTTTCCATCGACACCTTTCCATCGACACCTTTCCATCGACACCTTTCCCTGTCAGCAAAGATGAATGGGACACAAAGGAGGACACTGGTAAGTCCATGAAGAATGCATTGTACGTGCTGCGGTATGCCAAAAGGCACCTGTCGGGCTGAAGCCACGTCGAACAGTGAAAAAATCAAGCCCGTAACCTTAGCCGTTATGGAGTTACGCTTGTCTGAAGGCATCAGTCAGTCAGTCAGTTACTCAGTTAGTCTAGTAAGGCAGCTAAGACCTTTTTTTGTGCACTTTTGGATAAAAGCATGAAACTTGGCACATAGTTTGTATTCATCATAAAGGTCAATTTTCAGTAGGGAGCCACCTCAGATTTGACCTTTTGTGACCTCTACAGGTCAATTAAGCCCACGAAAATACATTATCTTGCATTAACACCAGTTCCACAAATAATAAACCTTAAGTGTTGGGTATCAAATGAAAGCTGAGACTTCAGGGAGTGTAATGAAACCAAAATTACACCTGTAGCATGTACCAAATCATAGATATGTTTTTTACTGCCTATTTTTTTAGTTTTAAACATGACCTGTGTGAAGGTATTAACCTTCTCTTGACTTGATTTTTCATGCCTGCCTGATTTTTTCATGCCTGTCATTCTAAACATTCCAACACCATAGTCTTCAAAAATTTTAAGAGTGGATTCTGTAAAGTTGTGCTCTACTAAGTCAGGTAAGGCATGTATTGTAATGTAAGTTAACAATATTGCAACATACACTCTTAATACAGGATATGGCCTCTAAAAAGTATTAATAACGCTCTGTAATGGCAAAGCGCCATGTGTTAGTGGATATTGACACTCCCACACCAAAAAAAAATTGATACAGGGGGCGAAGTTTTGTATACTGTGCCAAGAGAATGGGACAGGACTGCATGCAGTGTCCATATGCAGTTAAAAATAAGAAGATGATTACTGGTAGTGGCTATAGGTCTTTAGCGGAACAGCTAATTAGCTTTAATGAGCTTGGTCACATGCCAATCAATGTTGATATCAAACAGCTGGATGATGGTGGTGGTATTGAAGCCACATTGGCAAGGAACCGTGCTGGATGGCATAAGTCCTGTCGTCTGAAATTTAACCAGACAAAGTTAGAACGACTAAAGAAACAACAAAATAATGAGAAAGTTAGTACGCCTCCATCTGTACACACACGTTCAAGTCACAGATCTATTGACCTTAAAGATGACAAGTGTTTTCTTTGCGATAATCCAGGTGGATTTGAAGGTCTACACAATGCTTCAACATACAACATTGATGCAAAAGTACGCAAATGTGCCATAGCTTTGAAAGACACTACCCTTCTAGCCAAGCTTGAACCTGGGTACATAATTGCTCTAGAAGCCAAGTATCATCGGAAATGTCTTGTGGATCTATACAAAAGAGCTAGGACACTGGACAGAGCAGGTCAAGAAAAAGATTGTGAGGTTCATTAACATGGAATTGCTTTAGCAGAATTAGTTGCATTTATGGAAGACCTTCGGAAGGAAGATATTGCACCAGTTTTCAAATTGACAGATCTTACACAGATGTACAAGAATCGACTTGAACAGCTTGGTGCTGTTGTTGAAGGTCGCATACATTCTTCAAGGCTCAAAGACAGGTTGCTGTCAGCACTTCCAGATTTTCAGGCACATCTACAAGGCAATAGTGTCATTCTCAGTTTTAAAGAAGATTTTATTGTAGCTCTTACAAAAGCTTGTGATTTTGATGATGATGCAATGCACTTAGTACGTGCAGCGCAAATAGTGCGCAAAGAAATGTTTGAAAAGAAAAATTTTTTCGATGGATCTTTCAAGCACTCTACTGAACAAGAAGCTGTAGCACCATCACTAATGGCCCTTGTTAGAATGATTCTAGATGGCCCTAGCATCAAGCATCAGTCTGACACTGACATGTCCACCTCGAGGGCTGCTCTTTCCATATCTCAAATCCTTATGTTCAACAGTGTGAAATATTGTCGAGGCGCAGATTCTGTTAATCACAGTCGTGAACGACATAATCGTGATCGTGAAACGCCACTAGCTTTGTACGTGGCATTTAAGCTCCATGTTGCTACTAGAAAAAGATCTCTTATTGATGCATTTTTCAATCTGGGTATCTGTATTTCATATGACCGCTTTCTGCAGTTGACATCTGATTTAGGCAATGGAGTGTGTGAGCGATTTGAGTTAGATGGTGTTGTGTGTCCTCCAAAGATGCGTAGTGGACTTTTCACAGTAGCAGCAGTTGACAACCTTGATTACAACCCTAGTGCTACAACAGCAAAAGACTCATTTCATGGCACAGGCATTTCACTCATGCAACATCCTTCCCACACATTCGGAGGTCATGATCGAGGTGTGCTAATCATTGATCAAACCGTTTCTCATGGAAAAAGAATTACTCCGCTTCCTCAGAAATATACTAGTGTACTTCCAGCTGCTTTTAAAACCAAAGAATTTAACGTTCCTCCTGTCAATGGCTCTGTACAACCTACCAATTTCAATGCTACTGATGAGGGAACAAAGGCAGAATGGAAATGGCTTGAAGTAGTGAAGGAAAATCTCAAGAAGAACCCATTACAGAAATCTGATTGGATAGCCTGGTTTGCCTATCATTCCAACATGCAAACTGCAGTGATTCCACCAGCTGCAATCAATGCACTGTTACCCTTGTTGTTAGACAGTGCTCATTCTGTAGCAATGATTAAACATTCAATGGAAATGGTCAAAACTACTGTGCAGTATCTCAACCCTGGTCAAACTCCTATTCTTTCTGCTGATCAGCCATTGTATGCACTTGCCAAGCAGATTCAGTGGGCTTGGCCAAATGATTTTGGAGAAGATCACTTTGTGCTGATGCTAGGTGGTTTGCACATAGAGATGGCAATTTTAAAGGTAAACATATATGGGTACATACATGTACATCATACATATACATATGTCATGCATACATACAAAACCATACATATGTATGATGTACATAATTCAAATGTATTATGCACACATCATGCTATATCTTCCACACTGGAAAATAACTACACCTATTGTAAACTTAGGTACTAGGAGACTGGCTGGATGGAAGTGGATGGACTAGTGCACTAGTACAAGCAGGTATTGCAGGCACTGGTACAGCTGACTCCTTCATTAAAGTATGCCATGTTGCAAGAACTATACATGCTCACCAAGTAACAGCTGCAAGTCTCTATGCACTGCTGAAGGAGGCATATGATGAGTATACTTCTGAGTCAGGTTCTCAAGTGACATTAGAGCAATGGTGTTTGGCACAAGCACAGCAAAGCTTAATGTTTAACTACTGGTTGAAATCATTGTCGTTGGAGATTCTGGTACTGTTGTACATTAGGTCCATTCGTGAAGGAAACTTTCAGCTTTATATTGAATCCCTGTCAAAGATTACCCCCTGGATGTTTGCACTTGACCATGTTCACTATTCAAGGTGGCTACCTATACACATCCAAGACATGATGTCACTCACTAATAAACACCCTGAAGTTCTAGAAGAATTCCATGCAGGAAAGTTTGTCGTCCACAAAACCATTTCCAAGTTTTCAGCAATGGCTATTGACCAATGTCATGAGCAGAATAATGCAACGGTTAAAGAGTCTGGAGGAGAAATTGGATTGACAACTGATCCCTGTGCATTAAGGCGCTGGATGGTGGCTGGATCTGAAGTTGCTCGAATCGTGACAGTATGAGGAGTATGCAATAGTGACACGTGCAAATGCAAAACATCTGCACCATCAACAGCATCCAAGTGCTCAGTTTGCTTTTCAGAAAGAAGTGCAGTCACTAGTTGTCGTTTTTGAAGAACATGGAAACCCATTTCTTGAAAAGGGCCAAGATTTACTGGTTCTTGATACATGAGATATCATTGACAGCTCTGTCGGAGAAACAGTGTTAGGAATTGAAGCACTAGGTGCTAATCTGTATGCAAAGTTTGTAGAAGAGCGACTTGTGAAGTGTGAAAAAGCCATTACTGAACCAATCAGCAAAAACAAGCTAGCGCTTTACAGTAATCATTCAGTCAAATATCATCCTACGAGGCAGAAGATTCAACTAATGTCATTAAAGAATGATTGTAATCTGTTTTCTAGACTGTACATATCTTGTCAAACTAGAGATGGTGATCTGGACACATTTTTGCTCATGAAAACCAGGCCACTCCACCATCATTATCAGTCGGTGGTAAACTAAGACAAGGTACTAAGTCAGACCTCCTCTGTTGCCTTGAATTGAAAGAGAAACAGTTATTACAGGCACCTAATGTTGATGCCATACTCCTAGATGGTGCTGCTGTAGTTCAAATGCTTAACCCTGGAGGAGCAAAATCTTTTCAAGAATATTCAGACATGGTTTTTACTTCTTATGTGTTGTCCCAGTTGCAGAAGGCTGATAGAGTTGATGTAGTTTGGGATGTGTACATCTCAGACAGTTTGAAAGCAACAACTAGGGAAAAAAGAGGAAAAGGTGTTCGAAGAAGAGTTGCTGCTTCCACGACCCTACCTTCAAAGTGGAAGGATTTTTTTACATCTAGATTATAACAAAACCGAGCTTTTTAAGTTTCTGTCTCAACAGGCTGTAAAAGTTCCAACTGCTGATGGCAAAAGTGTATATGCAACTGATGGCAGCAATGTATTGTGTTCCTCAGCTGATGCTGATCTAAGTAACTTAGTCCCTTGTTCCCATGAGGAAGCAGATACTCGTCTATTTCTCCATGCTGTTAATGCTGTAAGGAAAGGATGCAGAAAGTTGTGTATAAGGTCAGTAGACACTGATGTAGTAGTGTTAGTTATTTCCACTTTCAATGCGATTAATCCTGATGAACTGTGGCTGGCTTTTGGCACAGGAACAAAATTCCGATACATACCTATTCATGAAGTTGTGACTAACATGGAACCAAGAATTTGTTCTACTCTTCCTATGTTCCATGCATTTACAGGATGTGATACCGTCTCTTCATTCTGCGGCAGAGGTAAAAAGACTGCATGGAATACGTGGAATGTTTACCCTGATGTTACAAGAGCATTTGAGGAGCTGCAAATGATGCAAACAGAAATTAGTGAATTAACTATGAAAACTCTGGAACGGTTTGTGGTACTGCTCTATGATCATACAAGTGACATCATGAGTGCTAATGATAGTAGGAAGCATTTGTTTACACTGAAGTCAAGGAGTCTTGATAATCTCCCTCCTACTCAAGAAGCACTGAGGCAGCACATCAAATGAGCCACTTACCAGTCTATTTGCTGGAAGAGAGCACTAATTCCTGAGCAAGACCTTCCTGATCCTGCAAATTGGGGATGGAAAAGAAGTGACACTGTTTGGGAGCCACTGTGGACTATTTTACCTGAAGAATCTCAAGTGTGCCATGAACTGATTCATTGTGGAGGTAAGAAAGGGTGCACTAGGCAATGTAAGTGCATGAGAGCTGCTCTAAAGTGCACTGCTCTATGCTTCTGTCAGGGAGAATGCCAATAAAACAAATGATAATGTGATTGTAATGCATGCTATTATTTGATTGTATAAAAAACTTTAATATACATATGTTAATATGAAATACATGCTACAGGTGTAATTTTGGTCTCATTACACTCCCTGAAGTGTCAGCTATCATTTGATACCCAACACTTAAGGTTTATTATTTGTGGAACTGGTGTTATTGTAAGATAATGTATTTTCGCGTACTTAATTGACCTGTAGAGGTCGCAAAAGGTCAAATCTGAGGTGGCTCCCTACTGAAAATTGACCTTTATGATGAAAACTAACTATGTGCCAAGTTGCATGCTTTTATCCAAAAGTGCACAAAAAGGCCTTTTTAAAGGCTTAGCTCTCTTACTAGTCAGTAGAAAATGTGACCTGATCTTGGAAAACCTACCTTTTTGGCACATTGGTCAATTTTTTGTTTTATAGCTTATCTATCTTATGTTAAAATTTCAGCTTAATATTATTATTATTATTAACACTTTACAGTGACCAGCACTGAAGGTCTACAACAACATGTGCTGCAGCCTTAGGATTACCTAACCTAGTTTCAAGGACTTAGACTTAATGACTTATACAGTAGCTGGAAAGGTGTAACAGAAAAGGGGCCAAAGTAAGGAAAAAAATATCTTGAAGCATTCCTGAGATATGGCCAATTTTCTGTCCTGTACATTACAAACTAACTTGTATGGCAATGTATTGAATTTTGTGAGTGATTAAGGGTGACAAATGGTGACAAATCACTTTGTTTACCAATAATTCCATTGTTACCATCTAAAATACTTTAAAATACATTTCTAATAGATTAATGAAGTAGTATTGGTACTTTTCTGCAATTAAATGCCATGTGCCATTGTCTAAGACTAAGTTTTAGCCATTCCAGCAGCTGAACAAATCACCCGATTTGTAAGTAAATTGTTATCCCACGCATGTGAAATTACTACATGGTCTGATATAATCATCCATATCTCCTAGGAAAAAGAAGCTATCGGTGTGAAACTTCACAACAGGAAGGTTTATAGTTGCTTTATCCAAATGTGCAAAAAAAATGAATTTAAAAAAGTGTTGAAATTTTCATTTGAGTTTTCCCAAAAAGTTTGCTTGTGCCCAAAAGGTAGGTTTTCCAAGATCTGGTCACAAATTCCGTTGAATAAAAAAAATTTAAAATCCCGTAGCAACTTGTTGATAGCATTTCGGGTCGATCTGAAAGCTTGTTTGGACTTAGTTTTACCTCACCAATACAGCCTCATCGTCATAAGGGAGTGATATTATTTCGTGGGCCATGCCTACTCCTTTGTGGTCCCTACTATACAGTTACTATCGTATTGTATGATATTATAATGTACTTTTGCAAATACCTGGAATAAGATTTCAATTAAGTAATAACCAAACTACAATAAGATTTCAATTAAGTAATTTACACTTGATAAGTTATGAGTTTTTGTGAGCAGTAGTGCAAAGGTTCATATGGTATATAACACCTACATCATACAACAAGTGATGTTACACACAGTAGTTATCTACAATATGATTATGTAGCTACATGCAGTGCTGCCTGTTGAACCATACCATGCTGACTTATAAATCACAAGATGATGATGAGTTCTGTATGGCATTGCATGCATTAAAATAAATGTCATATGTTATTAGCTAGTTTCATTCATTCAAGAAATGTTTATTGGTATAGTTGTACAGGTTACAGATATTATAATAGCCAGGTACTGAAATATATATATAGCTTAGTATGACCCTGTGGAGGATCTAGAACTTCAAAAGAGCTTTCAGGTTGGTTTACAACAGTGAACAGATGTAATTCTAGGATTTGCACAGGGGAGGGAATAAGTGGAAGTCACTAATAAGTGTGCAAAGCATGTTCTATCTATGGGGGTTTGGGGGTATGCGGCACCCACAGAAAATTTTCAAAAAAAATTTTGGTAACGATTTGATTGAACAAGCATTGTGAATCACTGTGTGTTGAAGATAAAGCTTTATATATGCAGGCAATTTTTCAAGGAAGGTTTCCCTTAAGCTACCAATGACAGTGAGGGTCATCCCCAGCTGCTAAGAAACCTTGAATATTTCAGTGGTCCAAAGACTCAACAGATTGCATACCCCTGGGACACAGCTATGTAGTTTGTGGGGATACACCTATAGATATGAATCCACTGACATGATTTGTAGAAACATTAGTTTGAGTTTACCTAACTGCAATCAAATGCAAGTGTACTATTGAGGATGAGACTTGTACACCAGAGTGGGTGATAAATATAGGAGGTCTATTCCCAATGCATGACAAAGAGCTGCAGACTATAGCAGTATAGTAAAGCCATATCTTATAAACTTATAATGATACATATAATCTAGAAATACTAGCTGCTACTAGCGCTAGCCTGCTCCCACCTTCCAGCAAACTGATTTCAGGTGGGCATGTTTTAGGGTTTAGTCAAAACCAATGCAACCTCCCTGTGTCTGCCACTATGACCTATTATGTGTCAGGGTGCAGTTTTGTGCTCACATGTCCAGTTTTTACATGCCTGATCACATTACAGTATGCATGTATTCTGTTTCTTATTTGATACAATTTAACTACTGAACCTCCACAAGATATTTAAGAACCTGTAATAGCTGTCTGGAATCTTTTTACGGTACAAAACAGAAAACAACTGGTTCATTCTTCTACTTTTTGAAAGCAATTTCAGCATCACTATTGAGCATGCACTTCTGGTCTAACCAATACTGCTTTATCATTGTCAGGGAAAAGTGAGACTGGTTTGTGGGTAGTTTTTTCATGGGCCACGCCCAAACCTTTGTATCCCTGCTATACAGTACTATCATAATATATAATTATGGTATGATAGTATACACACACTACATTGGTAAAAGTCCCTACAAAATACTACAAAGCAGTTAAAGTATAAAAATTAAGAAAAGTAAGCAAAACTACAATGCATTGTTATAGGCACTAAATACACTGTCTGCATGTTTCTGACACACCAAAACCGTTTCTTTGCTACATAGTTCATATGGCATAGTCACAATAATCTTCATTTTTTATAGGCTTATTGGTTTCATTGACGTAATAAAACTGATAAGCAGCTCGTAACCCAGATTCAAGTGCACCTTGCATCCATCCAGCAGCAAAAGAAATTCCATCTCCTGCAAAGTACATGTTCAAGCATGGTTTTACCATAAGCGTTCGGACATTTTTGTACTGGTAAGGTTTAAGCAGTGCATATGCTCCTTGTGCAGACGGTTTATTGGTCCATGCTTGTACTGCACCAACCTCAAATTGATTGCTAATTTGTGGGTGAATTTCCTCCAATTGACGGACTGCTTCTTGGATTGCAATGTATGGTGGAAGTGCAGCAAATGCAAGGGCTTCTCCTTTCCATGTATAACACATAAGGATTCCTCGATCACTTTTGGGATTTGTAACTTGAGTTGGGTAGTGAATCTGGCCAATAGGCATGTTGGTTTTAGTAAATCCACCTTTGATTCCTTCCTTCTCCCAAAATCTGGTTTTGCACTGAAGCATTATCTTTGTAGCTGGACCTTGCCATATATCTTCAATTGCCTTATAGACTTTGGTTAACTGTGCAGGGGGATCTGTGTTCTTCTTGGCTACAAATTTAATACTCCGAATGATGTACAAGGGAACAGTAATGATAACAGCATCACCATCTATCTCAAATGGCTTTCCGGAGGATGAGTAATAACCTTTCACTGTAACCTTCCAAGTAGAAGGGTCACATTGATCCCTTGCTTCATAAATGACTTCATTGACGGTAACATTAAAGGTGATCTTATTCTGTATGTGAACTGATTTTCTCCAGTTTTCCAACCTTTTCTCTTTGGCAAAAGCCTCTGGAAGCCTTGAGGTGCCGCCATCAATTCGATGCATATCATTTGACCACCATTGACCCAGTTGATCACGAAGGTACTGTACAAGACCTTGATCAAGTTGCTCAGTGTAAGAAAACACTGAGTAAGCTGTTATAGCCTCTTCTGGCCATGGAATGAGCTCATCTAATTTTTCTGATTCTTCAGCAGATAGTTGGTGATCTTTATCAAGCAGCTGCAAGACACCATCCCGTGTGTTTTGTAAAAAGCTTCCCAGTGAAAATTTACCCCAGTTCTTGATCCACAACTCCCATACTTTTGCTTCTTTCCTGTTATTTCCTCCAGCTGCTATCAGTCTTTTCTTAAGTTGGTTCTCCACAATGCTGGTTGTCAAAGAGTAGTAAGTATCTAGAGAACAATAGAAGAAAATATATAGAACACGTACACTACAATTTGAAATGGTCCTGTAACTATATAGGTGCTTCTGCATGCTTGCTCACATTCAGTAATGCACTTATGAGTCCTATATGTACTGCATGTCTTGCTAAGTATCATTTGCACATGCACCTGGACACAATACAGATTTTGACTCTAAATTGAATTTTTCTGTTCATGGATCAGGTTCCTTTATGCCCTAGCTATACTATTGCTTAATTATCAGCTATATCAGCTCTGATATTTCATAAAACTGTCCATTTGTGATCATTTTTGGATTGCTAATCTATAAATATATGAATTGGCACCAGTAAAAGGGATAGCTAGCAAGGTTCGTTTCGCACAAATGCACTTTGCAACACATTAACTAATGTACCTATGTCCTTAATGTTGTATCTTGACTTTGCTCCTGTTTTACGGATCCTTTTATCCCATCCTGGCCAGTACTGATTAAAGTTTGCCTCTGGATCTTTGTTCCAATCTGTAATCAAGTAAGTGCAAAGTACAAGTAAGATTTAAGTTACAGAGCAGTAATATGATTTCAATATAGTGTAGATACAAATACATATAGTAAAAATAAAGATTTTTTGGAATTTCATAGAATTATATAAACAAGGAAGGCTGCAGTTGTAATAGTACAAAGTTTATCTATACCAAAGCACCCAAGCTGTGAAGAAAAGTGCACAGCCTTCAAAGAGCCAGGGTAAAAGAAGATGTGAAATCCAAGGTGGTGGTCAAGAAATGGCTGTGATGGTAGGTACTTAATGGCAAATAATTTAACAACAACAATTCAGGTGAATTTGTATTGCCTCCTCCAAGTTTCGTTCGGACTCAGCAACAAATTCAGAATTGTTGTTACTAAATGTTTTGCCATTAGGCCGTACCTATTTGAAAAGTTGTTGCTCGGACCTGACCTACCCAATTTTGCACACATTTTAATTAAGAAAAGAAAAAAATAAAATCACATGACACCTAGAATTTAATTTGTAATTGGTGCAAAATGATCAAGATACTCCAATAGAACAGTCAGTGTGTGATCTTGAAAGGCCTATAATTATGGGCATTCGCCTATATGGGCATAGTTTTCTTCTAAAACCTCTATACTTCTTGGCTAAGGCCACATGAACTTACTTATTTGTTTCTTATCCCCACCAACATCGCCATTTTCTTACCTCATCAAGGATTTTTTGCACAACTGGTGGCTAAGGAAAGCCAATTATCACCTTTTATAGTTGGTACCTAGCTAAGAAAATTGCATTTTGAGTCATTTTAGCTAGCTAATACAGCCATTTAGTCGGTAGAAAATAAGATAAAAATTGCCCTCCTGCACTGAGTACAGGAGGATGAGAAACTAATAATTATGTCATCCATGACTCATCTACATAGCTTGTAACTAAAAGTATTTGAAATGTCTGCAGACAGTGCAGTAACTACAAATATATTTATCTGATTTACATTGAAAGATAAACACACTGCTTGAAGGTTCTTAGTTTACTAATTTGTTATGATGCCTTACTGTAGTTATACTGATAGTAAAGTGTCAGTAAACTTAAGTATATGGAACATAATTATTTTACTAAGTTTTAAACTCTCAGTAAAACATCAGTGAATGCGGGTTTACTGAAAAACTACTAAAATAACAAACAATTAACTGTTCCATATACTGGGGATATACCACTGTAGTAAACTAAGATACTTCAAGCAGTGAACATTTCTGAAATTATCTAGCTGTTTTTTTTGTTTTTTTTGTCTTTTTTTGCCTACTGAACGACCCATATTGTTGTAAAATAAATCTGAGCAACAACTTTTCAAATAGGTATGGCCTTATCCTACCATCACAGCCATTATTTCTTGGCTGCCACCTTAGATGTTACATCTTTTTTCACCCTGGCTTTTTGGCACTTTTTCACAGCTTGGCTGTTATGGTATAATACTCCAAAGCTGGCCTATGGAAAGCTTTGAGGTTTCCCTTTTACTTGTCTTGTTCTTTAATAAAGGATTCAGGAAGAGAGAATTATGATCTGCACATCCATTGGAACTGCCTGTATTTTAATTTATTACAATTTTGCATTTAATGTAATCACATTAACTCTCTACAGGATAATATGAACTCTCTATAAGGTGACACAGGATGACTTATTTGTGTCTGAACTCACTACAGGGTGACTTTCTAGTTGAACTCGCCAAGGTGACTTTTAACCTAGCTGAACTCCCTACAGATCGACTTGTAACCTATCTGAACTCTCTACAGGACCTAGTTGAACTTTTCATAGGGTGACTTATATAACATAGCTACAGGGTGACCTTTAACCTAACCGAACTCTCTATAGGGAAACTTGTAACCTAGCTGAACTCTCTACAGAGTGTCTTTCTTTTTACTGAACTCTCTACAGGGTGACTTGTACACTGTAAAAAATACTGCAAGTAGTGAATACTGTGACAAATAGTAAAGATCACTGCAATATTTAGTAACCATCACTAAGAATTTGCAGTGACATTCACTATTTGCCACAGCATTTGCCACTTATTTTTTACAGTGTAACAATGCTGAATTTTCTACAGGTTGACCTTTAACCTAGCTGAAATCTCTATAGAGTGACTTGTAACCTAGCTGAAGTCTCTATGGGTGAGTAGTAGTAACCTACTGTAGCTGAACTCACTTCTATGGGTGACTTGTGCAACAAAGCTGAACTCTCTACAGGGTGACCTTTAACCTAGCTGAACTCTCTATGGGTGACTTCTGAACTATTGGTGATTTGTAATGTAACTGAACTCTCTATTGGATTACTTTTAACTCTTTACAAGATACAGGCTAGGGTGACTTGTAATTTAGCTGAGCTCACTACAGGATGACTTTTAACCAGCTGAACTCTCTTACAATCTAGCTGAACTTGCTACAGGATGACTGGTTGTGTAGCTGAACTCTCTACAGAAGGTGAATGCTCTATAATAGAGCAACTAACACAAGAGATTGAAGGCCTTTAAACGGTTGTTAACGAATTACCGTTAATTATCCAAATCATGGAACAATTCCGTATATCAAAACACGGCTACCCCGGTTCGCGATATACGGTAAATGATTTTGTACATGTGCGCGTAACCACAGGTATGACCAGCTGCACTAGAAAAAAATGGCGTGCTGAGCAAAGCATGTGCTGGAGCGTTTACGAGTGTTTACGAGTGTTCTACTACGTGCAGTAACAAAAGAACGGATTGTATAAAGAAAGATGTACCATCAAATCGACTGAACAGTGTTTTGTTTTCAGCAAGTTTTACATGAGCGAAGGACTACTGCACAAAGGAAGAATTGGTTGTAAGTACGGAAGTCATCCAGGCGTAACTGTACGATTTACACTGAACTAGATGATTTACGCGACTCTGGAAAGTCTACTTTATTACATGGTGAGCATTTATTAGATAGTCGTTCTGTCTGATGCGTAGAGTGAACTAGTATTAGCCAGAATTGTTTCCTTCTAGGTGCATCACAACTGCAAATTATAAGACATGGCTAATCCAAGAAGAAAAAGATGGAATGAGAAAATGAAGAGCTCTAAACTACATAATGGACCATGATGTATGATGATATTATTGTTCGTGCTTGTATGGTCTTGTACACAAGGAGTGTTTGTATTGTATGGATGTGTTTCCCAACCAGCGATCAGCCTTGAGCGGTCTAGCTGTTGGTTACGTATTCGTGTATCTGTGTTTCCAATCAGTGATCAGCCTTGAGCGGTCTAGCTGCTGGTTATGTATTCATGTATCTGTGTTTCCAACCAGCGATCAGCCTTGAGCGGTCTAGCTGTTGGTTATGTATTCGTGTATCTGTGTTTCCAATCAGCGATCAGCCTTGAGCGGTCTAGCTGTTGGTTATGTATTCGTGTATCTGTGTTTCCAACCAGCGATCAGCCTTGAGCGGTCTTGCTGTTGGACTTGTATCCATGTATCTGTATTTCTAACCAATGATCAGTCTTGATCAGTCTTGCTGGGGGGACATGTATGTAATGTCTGTGTTTATATAGAAATCCTGTATGTAGTATGTAACAATATTATAATTGATATGACTTTTAGGACAACTGTGCAAAACTCTATCAGTCAAATTGGTGACCTATGTAGCTGCAAAGATATGTTCCAAAAGATTTACCTCCGAAACTGATTATCTACCTTTGTACCGCAAGTGGTTAACAATTTAAATGGATGAAGAATATTGATGAAGTACGTATGGAGAGAGATGACACACTACTAGCTATTTTTTTATGTTGCCATATGTTGTAGCTGAATTTCAAGAAAGGTGATCACAAGGTGCATAGTATTTTTGTGTAGTTAACTTACATACACAAACTTTATTAATGGAACAACCTCTGGAGAAACATAATGCAGCTTTGATAGTGAGGTGGTCTCAGTAAAGAAGTCATGAACTCCACCTTACTGACATGGCCACTATAATAATAATATTTTTGTAGTGCAGTAAATTCTGCTTTGTTTGACGTCATTATTTAGCTTATATAAATTAGATCATCTGTGTGCTTACCTGCAGCTATCAATGTTATTCCCCATCTCCCCCAGTAAAGGACATTGTCAGCATTATGAAGGGATTTAAATTTATTCCTGAGGGTACGGACATTAACTGAAGCCACGGCATATTGTCAAATCCTTATTTGTATCTCCAAAAGTGAACGTATCTGTTTTGTTATCAACCGTAATTCTGTTGTAGAATCACTTCTTCATTGTTTGGAATCACAGAGGATGGGAGCAGTAAACTACAGGCATAACAACAGTTGCGAAAAAGTGGATTGTAAGTGTTGCTTAGTCTCGTGTGACTAGACTGCCTTTTGCCTCCTCTCTTTCTTTGTGGCATTGTTTGTCAGAGAGATAGAGCCTGGTGAAGTGTAGTGGTGACTTTCAACCAATATCCAGTGAAATTAATTCATTGGCTAGCTGTATGTTAGTATGGTGGACATAAACTCTACAGCAAAACTTGTAACAGAGCTGATACCATTGCTACATAGCATTTTCCCAGCAAGAAACTGTGGTAACTGTTTGTCTACGAATGCATTTTGTCAACAGTAATTCACCAGACCCTATCTCGCCAACCAATGACATCACAAAGAAGTAAGATAGTGGTCTGGCCATGTGAGAATAACTGCTGTCATGCTTATCTAATTGTTTGTTATAGACTATAAGTTTGTTTGTTTGGAGTAACTGAGGGTGGGGCAGTGGAATAATGCCAGAATAGAAATGGTTGTGAACAAGTAGAATTGTAAGTGTTCTTGTGCTATGTAACTGTTTTGTAATCGACCATAATTCTGTTGTAGAATGTTTGGAGGAACTGAGAACAGAGCAACGACTATGATTACAGTTGTGAAATGTACGCAAGTTGTGGCATGATTATGTAACTGCGTTGTTATTGACCATAATTCTGTTGTAGAATTAGTCTGTCATTGTTTAAGTACAGGAGCAGTGAAATATTGAAGCTACAGGCAGAATAGTGAAATGTAAGTATACGGGTATGCTCTGTTTTAATCTGCCATAAATGTGTAGCCCCTTTTTGTGTGAAATAACTGAACAGTGAAATAACAAAACTGCCAGTAGAATGGATTCTGTTGGAAATGTAAGTATTGGTGTGCTTATCTAACACTTTTATAATGTGCCGTAATTCTTTAGTGCCTTTTTGTGTGAAATAACTGATGAATGGAGCAGTAACTACAGGTAGAATAGTGAACAAGTGGAAATGTAAGTATAAGCGTGCTTATCTTAACTGTTTTAATTGCCGTATTTCTTTAGTCCGTTTTTGTTTGAAATAACTGAGCAGTGGAATAACAAAATTTCAGTAGAATAGATTCTGTTGTGAACAAGTGGAAATGTAAGTATCAGTGTGCTTATCTAACTGTTTTAATCTGCTGTAATTCTGTAGTCCCTTGAAATAACTGACAAGTGGTGCAGTAACTATAGGCAGAATAGTGAACAAGTGGAAATGTAAGCATTTGGTAGGCTTATCTTAACTGTTTGGTAATCGAATAAAATTCTGTAGTCACTTTTGTTTGAAACAAATGAAGTTGGACAGGAGCAGTGAAATGATGACGGAGTAAAAAGCAGTCGGATAGCTTTTTGTAGAAGTAAGCAGTGGTGTTTTTGAAACTGGTTTGTCATCTGTCATAATACCATTACAGTGTTGATCCCTTTGACCTCCTTGTTGAGTCACTGTGATGGTGGTGGTGGTAAAGAAACTGGAAAACAATTGATTTTATTAATAAATTTATGCACTGGATCATATGGATATTTAATGATGCGCATTTATTCGAAACAATCTTTTAACGTGATGGGAAGCTGGAAGGCATATTGGGAACATTGTACAAGGCTTGTAGAGGGCAAGGGGGTTATTAGTTACTAGATTGCCGGGTATATAATGAGGGACGATAAGCTGAATGCGGGTAAGGTTACAGGTTTCCGTTCGCAAAAAAAGTCCCACTGCGGAAATTTTGAAAAACCCGTTTCACTGCCAACGGGTTTGCCAATTAGTGCATCGTAATTTGTTTAATGGTAGCATTTTGCGGGTGATTTTTGTACCGTTTCAGGGCTTACATTCTCCTGTGTAATTACATAACCGACTGCTCTATTAGGGTGACTGTACTATCAGAGTATCTCGATTGCACACTTGTTACATGTAGTTGGTTTTTGCATTATAACTCAATGGTTTTGAATACAACTCATGTAAGCCAACAGAATGCCTTTCTATGATTTATGTACCAAATTTTGGCTCATTCTGGTAGCTAAGCGGTTTGCTCGGTAGGCATGGCAAGCATTTTTTGATTAGCTAAAACTCATAGCATAATTGTTACTCACTGTTGGTGTATCTTCATAGTCTTAACTCCAAACTATAAAAAGGTTTGAGGCTCAATAGTTAACCTATCTCACACACCAATTTTCAGCTACTTCACATAAGCGGTTCACCTTGTGGGCATGACATGGTGTAAATTTCCTAAATAATCATTAATAACTTCACAACTGATTATCGTATACAAACCAAACTTGGTATAAAATGTAACCCTACTTATGTGTGCCAAATTTCAAGGTAATTGGATAACGCATTTGTGCTTTATAGCAAATTTTGTAAGTGTGCACAAAGAAGATGAAGAGAAGGAAAGAACAAGTTGATGTTGTGCTACTTCTGAAAAACAGGCATCAATGCAATTAATACTATTCCTTTCTACCTAAACAGTCAATTAATCAACTGTGCATATTATGCTATTATTACATAATTATTATTTAATTATTTTGTAATTCATGAGTTATTTTGCAATTTGGTAATTAAGGAAGCATATTTCTAAACAGAAACTGCTTTAAACCGCAAATTATACATCTTTTCAACTGTTTTATAGAGTATGTCATGTTTTATGACACAAATTGAAGCCTTGAGACTGTCCTTCATTTCTGTTTGCATTAGTATGGGACACGCCCCTTTCACAACAGCTATTCCTGGTAGCCTATGAGGTTAGATGTAGGGCTGCACCGATTCTAGTATCGGTATTGGTATCGGGGCGATACTGCTGTTTTCATGAAGTATCGGAATTGGCCATTATATTGTTGCAGATACCGATTCTTATCACGTGCGAGAATACTCGCGAGAATGAATAACGTTCGTTTGTTCTTGCTTATTTTACTAGCGCAGTGGACGCCTAAAAGCATCAAGTATAACACTATAGCTAACTACCAGCAAAATTACTGATCTATGCTGAGACCTACGTGTCAAAACACTTTACTGAGAAAAAGATCGATATAGTCTAATAGAACAGTCAATAACTCTAATAGAGCAATCAGGTAGAAGTAACTGTTTCAGTATTAGAATATTTTGTGTTTTGTAAGCACCATTATGATAATCTACACTTCTCCAGAAGAATACTGGAATATCCACTGGTTTGCATTTCAGTGACTTCCTTCTTTGTGAATCTTGATTGGCTACTTCATTATAAACATGAACCATACTGAAAACGTGTACAAGAATACCATGAAATGCACTTCATAATAAATGTGTGCACTATGAAGTAGCTACTTTAAGGTACTTGGTATCGGTACTTGTACTTGCAGATACTTCCCAGCTGAGTACTTGCTTTTGAAGTATCGGTAAAAAGTGGAATCGGTGCAGCCCTAGTTAGATATACTTTGTTTTATACTCATATAGCCCAGGCATTGTATTTTGCTTCACCCATATTTCAAACTTAACCATAACATATTAACTACCTTAAACTAAGGCCAGGTAAAGTAGATCCCTAGTTTCTCATCAGCCATTGCCTCAGTTTTGAGGCGGATGGGCAGGCAGTAATTTTTCAATATTATTGAAGGAAACACTCAAAATCACAGCAACAGCAGGTTATCTGGCACTACAAAGATTATCAAAAGCCTTCTTACCAAGTTTTTTTAAAATATTTTACTGCCTTTCTAAAATATTTTCCTTAACTGAAAATTATGTCTAGTTTGACTAAACATCAAAATGCTAGAATACATGATCAATTGTAGTAGCAATGAATTTACGTAGAGGTAGCAGGGTGGAAGGTGATACAAGTGGATTATTTTAAGTCAACCTACATGTTACATGCCTAGAAGCACACTCATTTCTCATGTGTTTAGCTTGCAAAGTATAGCTCATGTAGGTATTTAAAATTTTGCTCACAAAGTTTTGCTTGCTCACACACACACACACACACACACACACACACACACACACACACACACACACACACACACACACACACACACACACACACATTTTTTGGAAAATAATCAAACCAGACATGCTACCACATGTAAGCATGTGCCTGGTTTAACAATTGCTTAGAAAAATAATCTCATTTTGTAAAGGCAGCACGGAGTTACATGTGCATGAAATTGTATTATTGTTCTTTCTGGCAATAACACACTGTGTGTGTCTTGATTTTTACTGCATTTTATACAGCTTAATTGTCAATAGTATAAATATAGCCATGACTGAAGTTGGGCCACTACTATAGCTGCAGGTCTAGGCAAATTAATTGCATTAAACTTTTATTTCTATGATCTGTACACTCTAATTCAGAACATAATTTTTTTCAACCGGTGAATCTGTGCAAGTGCCTTGAGAGCTCAAGAAAACTATAATTTGTTTGCAAGTTTCATCTTGAGAGCAAACGTCACTAAACATTTGCAATATTCTCTTGAGTGTCAAGTACAAGTATTTGAGATGCGAGTATCAAGTGGCAAGCAAACTGTATGAGTCTAAGAAATAACCTTTAAGAATTAGATGAATCCATTAGGTGGGATAACAATCTTAAAATCCAGTTATAGCCATTTCTCAACCTCTATAAAGGGAATAAACAAGCAGCTGAAGAATAATTATTTCAACACAACAACCTGTGTTTATGTATCTCAACCAATCACTACTTAATGAAGTCACTACTTAATTAAGAAAAATCATTTGATTAAATTATGTATGTCAGTAATACTCTTGTTGAGTTTGTACATTGCTAAATAACAAATAACCAGTTGGGTTATAGTACGTTTTGTTTGAACTGCTTTGAGTATTATCACACCTTATAAATCACTTTTGTCACAATTATGTTATACCGTTTGGATCATTCTAACATGGATTACAACCATTGTACAAGGAAAACTGAACCTAAAAATGACAGTGTTTTTACTGTTCTACTATAAATTTGCTTTGTAATGTAAATACCTTGTTATTCCTTAAATTCTGTTTGGTGGCAAAAATTATATGAGAACAAACCCTTTAAGTGCATGAGAAGATGCCTCTCAATCCCACACTCTTAAAAATACTTAGTACTCAGAAACTTTCCCATGCATTCATATATAGAGGAAACAGTTTAAGATGAATCCTTTGAAGTAAGCAGCCAAAGAAATTTGTGTTTGAAGCGCAGCCCCCGAGTTACATATAACTGCATAACGCCTTCAAAGTATACTCTGTGTACCATGCAGAAGGTTGTGTTGATGCTCTAGAAGGTGTCACTTACTTGATGATGCCATTATGAATTGCTGTTGTAAAGTGTAATAAAGCAAAAATTGGTTGGTTTATGCACTAATCACATTATATAACTGCTAATTTATGGTTCCTTTGAGCTGTACAGCTTCTTAAATGGATTCCCAAATCTTTTGATGGGCTATAGTTGTAACTCCATAAGGAAATCACCAACCAGGAAAGCAAAGTTATGCTTGACCTGAACTTGTTATAGCTCTTCTGAGGTAGTGACTGCACATACAATATTACTGTCTGAATAGCATGCAGAGTTCATGTACGTGTAAGCTAGTCAGTAAATAAACAGCTACAGTACCTGGTAATCGATAGACATATTTGAAAAATGAATGCTAAGGCCACATAAACTTAATTATTAGTTTCTCATCCTCCTGCACTAAAAATAGTAGTGCGGGAGGGTGGATTTTTATTTTATTTGTTACTAACTAGATAGCTGAATTAGCTAGTTAAAATGACTCAGAATGCAGTTTTCTTACACTACTCTAGCAAAGTACCAACTTTAAAAAAGGTGCTGGATGGCTGCACTAAACCACTAGTGGTGCAAAAAATCCTTGATGAGGTAAGAAAAATGGTGATCTGGGCAGGGATGAGAAACTAATAATTAAGCATATGTAGCCTAACAATTAGCTGATTTGCATACCTGATATCTGAATTTTCTCTTTACTATAGAACTTTAACCAGGCATGGTCATCTGCATTGTTGAAGGGCAGTGTCTTCAAGCCGAATTCAGTTGTGACATAGTAGTCAGTAAGAAAGTGCATCTTTTCTTTACTTTTTACTTTATCAGGTAGCCGCATTGCTCCACCTAGTCATACAAGTTATTATGATATTAGAGCATTAAAACAAACATACGGTGTATGTACATATACATACCATCGGCATAGCAATGCTTTGCAAAGCCCTCTTTTTCTCCAAATGTTTTCACTCGTCCACCCAATCTAGTTTGTGTTTCCAAGATCTCAACATCATGACCAACTTTGGATAACTCGTAACCAGCTGACAGGCCTGCCATCCCAGCCCCAACAATGATGACTTTTTTGGATTTTTAGTTGATGTGAATTTGTCCCTCTCGTGATCATCAACTGGCTTGAGCATTTTTTTGTAAGCATAGTTGAGACCAAACTGAGCAATATCCATTAGCAGTGGCTTCAGCAAGTCACTTTGTTGAACTCTAACTTTGTCAAGGTCTGTATCAGCTGGCTTCAAAAACTTAACACTTGATCCAATGGTCAATTCAGGCAATGGGTAGCTACCCAAGCTGCCAGTAACCCAGTCAATTACTTTAATAGTTTCATCGTCTTTCTGCTCAGTTGTTGCCATTTTCTATAGCTGTAAATATGTTGCATATGTACATAAACTATACACATATAGCTACATTGAATATGCCTTACCTATCTGAGATACTTGTAGCTGTAAAGGAAATAGCTAGCGTGATGTGAGGAGAGATACGATTAAAATCTTGAAAATCTGAATTAGTGGTCTGCAAAGCATTAAGTAACGTATAAAAATGGTTAGTTTGACTTTGATGTCATAATAGAAGTCTAGCAAAGTACTAGAATATCCAGATATGACACGGCTTCGATCACGTGTGAGATAATTAAGTGTAGGTTATCGCACAAATCCGGAGGTATCTTCGCAGACCTGAGGAATGGCACAATAATCACCGAGGGCGAATCCCGAGGTGATTATGTACCATTCCGAAGGTCTCTAAAATAGTGAAGATACTGTGGATTTGGGCGATAACCAATTTAAACTATGGCTCGTACGCCGGGCTCAACTGAGTCACTGCCAATAATGGCGGCTTCCTGATCGAATTAGTGTTAAAACAACTCACTGGTAGGCTTCCTAGAATGCAATCATCTCTTTTGTTTTCTTCCCACTCTGGCGATGATTTCTGATGGCTGTTGTGACTGGAATCAATATCAGAACGTGGGACAAAGTTTCTGGGGAAACTTGTGGATGTGTCCTTGTCAGCAACTAAGGCAGTTGCAAATAGAAAGGTATTTTCCTTCTTAACTGAATTATTATCTGCTACAGACTCTCTCCCAATTCGTGTAGAGTACAAGTTGTGGATCTATAGGAATTACATCATTTCATTATTGAGGTTTCGCTTATCAGTGTCACCAATCACACAATCAAAAAGCTTGAATCCACAGTTACACATTACCTTAAGAAGTGGCCACTAGGGTGATTTTAAATTACCCTGGTATTTGCTGCCCTAGTGTTTCCCATGTATCTAGGGAAGCAAAGCTCAGTTTACTTTCATGTGTTTCTACTTTGTCCGATTCCAGACTGCAAGAACTGGGCTTGTATCTCCATCTTGGCAATGTTCTTCTACAGTTCCAGTCACAAGACTATTCCATCCTGTCTGCTGCGCGAAGGTATCTCTCTTCCATGCCATTGGCTTGGTCCTTATATAAAACAGCCAAAGCTCAGTTAGCCAAGACAGTTGCTTCAGATTGTGAAACTCACCTTAATCATCTCAGTGTACAATGTAAATTTCTAGATTCAGTAAGATTGGAGACTTCTTGCAGAACATGGAACAAGCTCTTAAGTGGGTTTCACCCTGGACAGCTTTTCTTTTTGCTGAGGGCTTCCTCGGACACACTGCCCACTGCAGTCAACTTACATCATTGGCACATACAGAGTAATGCCAAATGTACCTTGTGTGACTCGATCCGGCCAACTACAGCCCATATTCTAGGTGGCTGCCCAGTGCCACTATCTTAACAGAGGTACACTTATCATCACAATCAAGTTTTGCATATTTTGGTCTCCAAGTTGACAACCCTTTTTGCTGATCACCAAGATGTCAGGGTGTATGCTGACTTAAACGGTTTTCACTTTAATGAATCGCCACAGGAAATCATTCCTTCAACCGTATTGATCACACCTTATCGTCCTGACCTCATTCTCTATAATTCCCGTTCTTCTTTGATGGGTATTATTGAATTAACCTGCCCTCTTCACTCACAACAACATCTTGAGTCTGCTCACTGTCGAAAGCAACAAAAGCCTGAATATTTGCAGCTGCTTGCAGAGTTGGGACTGTTTGAATATCGCTAATTATTACAGTACTGTGGAAGTTAGCGTCTTGGGTCACCACCTTCCTGATTCAGTCAATGCACTTAAAGATGTAGTTTTCTTCATGGATCAAGATTTATTGTTGCCAGTGTTAGAGCTGTTTTGAGTGAAATGGCTGGGGCATCAATTTCTGCATCTCAGAGAATCTTTTTTGGGAGGAACTGTAAAGAATGGACTATCGACCCAGACTGATTGAACTAGATTTTGTAGTTACCTTATAGGGATTTTTCTTGTTGTATGTATGTATGTACGTATGCATGTGGTTACACATTTTCTTTCCTTGCCATGCCCACAATTGACTACTGTGTAGATCAGATCTGTGGTCGTATGTTAGTCCAAGGATTCACATACTTGTCTCTTTTTTGTTGTACACATTCATCATAATCATGATGGTCTTCTCTCTCAGCAAACACATGGTGCACGTGACAAATTATTTTGTCACGTATATCTAACCAGTTTAGATACCTACCCGTGGGTATCTATTGGATTTTAAATACCTCATTAATGTCTAAACTTCAAAGCATACTATGCGTACCATAGTCTAATAAGCTTGACGATGTTTATGGACCGTACAGTACAAGTATAGACTCTACCACTCATATAGGCTCACACCCGGGAATATGTGTTATATACTGCATGCATGGAGCCACTCCCGTTTATGTATTTGGTCAAGGCTGGACATGTTGATCAGTGATCTGGATTTTAGTTTAAAGAAATTTATTCATTTATCATACAAACATAAACTTGACACCTCTTATTCTATGTCCAATTCCATTATACCTCATGTCAATTCTCATAAAGATCTCGGATTAATATCGTCTGAAGACCTAAGTTTTATTATTACATGCTATCCCACTAGAGACCTGTGAGTTGGGATAAACATTACAAAGACATCACTGCTCATGCATGCAAAATGCTTGGACTAATTCACCGTACTTTTGCCCCCACCCATTCACCTTCTACATTGGTTAGACTGTATGTATCATTGGTAAGGCCACTCCAAATAAATTCTCTGTTTCCCGTCCACCGCCCGCATCTGGTTACTGTCAGCTCTAAATATTCCATTATTCCGTATTCTTCTATTATTTCCCGGTTATTCTTGCATACTGGCAGGCTCAATAAAGCTCACGTGTCAGTAGTGCTATCAAGTCAGCACAAACTTCACGTTTGTGTTATTTTTGCAATTTAAAAAGGAAGGAACAAGCCTAAGCATGCTTTTGTGCAGCTTTTTATGGTTGTACCAGGCAAATACTGGCTTGAAAAGCTGCCAATCTTATAATGAAATAATGGAAATGGACCGCCCGCCCGCATGCAAATATGCTTGAGTCCAGGACGGGAAACAGAATTTATTTGGAGTGGCCTAAGACTGATCACAGTTACTCTACTGTATGCAAGTTTGGCGTCCTCACTTAATGAAAGACATTTTAAACCTTGAAAGAATTCAATGCTGTGCCACCAAATACATCTTGAATGATTGCACTAGTTGTTACAAAGACCATTTGATAAATCTGAGGCTCCTTCCTTAAATGTACATATTTGAACTTCAAGACATACTGTTTGCTATTAAATCTATCAAATCACCAACTAATCAGTTCAACATCAATAACTACATCACTTTCAACTCTACCAATACTAGATCAGGCTCCAGCAACAAACTCTTGTTACCTCAACATTTTAACAACATATCGCGACATTCTTATTTTCATCGTTTACCATCCCTGTGGAATGCCATACCAATTTTGAGACAAGGCAACTATGGAAGGGGTGAAAAGATCACAACAGCCAAAATAATTTTCATGGATGTAATATACACGTTCACACATGTAGCTAGCTATGTATGGCTATGGAATTGCATGACTGAAGGTTGTAGCTAACACACAATAATTGCAATGTTGGTTTACAGTTAAATGGCTTCTATCCATGCAAGAATTATGATGTATATAGTAAGAAAGCAAAATGTTTGGACTACAGCACTCTCATATAGCTATGTATCTAGTACCATGCACATTAAATTTTTTTGTTCACAGATTTACTATAGAGATTTGGAGACCTGTATGCCTTAATAACATTATGAGACCAACTAGATGTGATCATCATTCACATGTAGCTAGTAGCTGGTAATGTGCAAGGACTGACTTGCATGAGGAGTAAATTTCTCCTAAAATTAGCTATTTGCGAAACTGCATGAGTGAGAAGGGTGGTGGCAGCTAATTGGTCATATTCATAGAGTTGAAGAATTACACATAACTATATTCAAATGTTTTGGTAGACCTTTTGGTTAAATACATAAACTATTATACTTGCCTCATTTCTTTGTTCTGTTGTAAATGAGTTTCTGGTCACCTCTTAGCAGCAATGTGTGAACAAAACTCTATCATGTCAGTAAGGTAAGAGTTGTTTTAATCTCAGAGGCTCATAAGATGGAATGCAATCCATCTATGTACATGTGTCCTGCTTAACTGTGTTACCTGATCCTGCATGGTGGTAGCTGCAACTTTAAGTGTTTAAAGTGCCAAGTGTTCACAATTTTTTCACAGTAGCTAATATGTGAAACACATTGCTCTTCAAAGCAGGCAGTGAAGTGTAGCTTAGTAATCTACTTTATGAATTTCCATACTGGGAATCCACCACAGCATATTATTTCATTAGTGGTTATATCCATTTAGTGGCTTAAAGTAACAGCTGTTAGTGTCTTTGTGTCGCCAATGCTTGGAGGACTTATATACTTTGCTATTCATGCATGTAAGCATGGCCTACAGACATTTTGAAACATGCATTAGCATGTAGCAAGGTAAGTTTCAATCACAGAGGTTCTTAAGATGGAATGCAATTCCGGCATCTATGCACATTGTGTCCTGCTAATAGTGGTAGCTAGCTTTACACATGTTAAAACTAACTTAAAAGTGCCAAGTTTTCACAATAATCAGCACAGTGATGTGTGAAGCAGGTAGTGATGTGTGAAGCAGGCAGTGATGTGTAGTGCAGAAATCTACTCTATGAATTTGCATACTGGGAATCCACCACAGCACTTTATTTCATTAGTGTTAATGGTTGTATTCATTTTAGTGGCTTGAAGCAACAGCTGTTAGTCTGTGTGCCAATAGTTGAAAGGACTTATACTTTGCTATTGCTTTTGACTCATGCACGCATACAAGCATGGCCTATACAGACATTATAAATCACAACAACAAAAAATTATGTAGCTGCTAACAGTCTGTCACTATCAAATCCATTACCTTTGGTAGGCACAATCAGTGCTTTGATACATGGAAAATTTAATGTAGTGTAGTAGCTAGTGTGTGCATGTGTGTGTGTGTGTGTGTGTGTGTGTGTGTGTGTGTGTAAATGGCAACCTGGTGACAACTGGGGAGGCAGACCATCCATAGCTCCGATATAACATATGTAGTGGGTGAAAGTACAGGTGAAACTTAATTGGGCTGCCATGCCCACACATTCACATGAGATACTGTATGGTACACCTTTCTGTGAGTTATGTATAATACTAGTCCTGCCCTCAAAGGATTATGCTTACGATGACTCTTAGCACCAGCCTACATGAGTAGCTAGCTCACATATGTCCCAGTCAGGTAGGCAAGTGGTAGCTGAAGGTATTGCCTTTGTGTGTTTGTTTGTGTGTGCGTGTGTGTGTGTGTGTGTGTGTGTGTGTGTGTGTGTGTGTGTGTGTGTGTGTGTGTGCGTTGGGTTTTGCTTTGTTGGTGTAGCCTAAGCCTGACTAAGAAGTTGACAGGAATGCATTCAAGTACATGAATATTTTTACTAATTCAGTGTGGACAATCTAATTAGCCACAGTGCATCCACCGCACTAGCTAATATGGCTGTGCATGGATGAGATCACTGCTCTTTCGTGCTCATATATATCAAGACACATGGTAGTGAGTATATTGACAGGAAGAAAGAAAACGCAATTTTCACACCTCCGTAGCTCTGTGCTGCCTTGATGAAACAAGACGATTTTTGCTGTGGACACTCCCTCCAACTTCAGTACTCCACATTCCAAATTTGAGCGAAATCGCTTCACGCGTTCCCGAGATATGCGACTTCAAAAATTGACTTAGTTTCTTCGTTTTTTTTCTTTTTATTTTTCTTCCTCTTGTCGCACACTTACAAAAACTGCTATAAAACGCGAACGCCATATCCGATTGCCTTGTAATTTATAACACAGAAGGGGGATATAAAGGCGCATATCGGTACCAACTTTGGCTGGAATACCATAAACAGGCAAAGAGTTATGAGCGATTATTCACGAAAAATAACACCAATATGTTGTCACGCCTACAGGGTAAACTGCGTATGGGAAGAAGCTGAAAATCGGTGGGTGAATAGGTTAACTATTGAACCTCAAACCATTTGTGGTTTGGAAGAAATCAAGCTAAAAATCAGGAAGATACAACGAAAAAACCAACAGTGTGTAACAATTATGCAACCGAGATTAGCTAATAAAAAATGACTACTTGCCACGCCTACCAGATAAACCGCTTGGGGTAATGCTTTGAAATTCGCTGTACAGATGCAGTAATCATCTTAGAAAGGTTCTTCAATGGTGTATGCAGATGATACGGAGCTTCACTTTAGCCATGGTGACCTTTCTGTTGTGGAAAAAACCCTTCAAGCAGATGTAGAGAATGTTTCCACTTGGCTGGTTGTTAATAGACTCAAATTGAACGTGATTAAATCATTATGTATGCTCATTGGTTCCCGCCAGAGAACTGGAGGGCTGAATCTCACAATAATGTTGGATGGTGCTATCTTGAAGCAAGTTTGTTCTACTAAGTATTTGGGTGTATATTTTGATCGGCATCGCACTTGGCAGGTTCATGTGGATTATGTTCTTGGTAGAGTTAGAAGGAAACTTTTTGCTATGAATCGGGTTAGGCCGGCTTCCTCTAGAGTTCTGCAGTTGCTATATCAAGCTTATATTTTACCGGTGTTGGATTATTGTGATACTGTGTGGTTACCATCAAATTCTAGTAGTACTCGTCGTTTGGAAAGACTCCATTCTAAGTTTACATCATCTTTCCATTCCTCTGATAACTTTAACTTCCGATAATCTTTAACTGAAAGGCGTACTTTTCACACAGCTGTACAGGTTTTTAAAATTCTCAACAAGATTTCCCCTCCTTATTTACATGGGATTTTTTCATATGCTGTGGATGTTACTGGTCGCTCTGGTAGAAATTTACACCGATTATTTGTTCCAAGTGTTAGAACTAATTATGGAAAACAGTCTTTGGCGTACAGGGGTACGGCCATATGGAACAGATTACCTAAAGCACTATACAGTGCTAAAACTGTGAATGGTTTTAAAACATTATTTTGTACAATGTAATTCTGTTTTGTTGTGTATGTATGTACTTATATTGTATTGTATTTTTTTTTTGTTGTGCTCTCAGGGCATAGCTGAAAAACAGCTTTCTTTGGCTGACGCTATTTTCCCTGATTAAATATCATTTAAAAAAAAAAAAAAAAAAAAAAAAAGGTGTAGAAGAATCAGACTTAAAGCCACGGAGTTATAACACGAAATCCAACTTGGTGTAGCAAGTGCGAGATCGAGATACTCTAATAAAGCAGTCATCCTAATAGAGCAGTCACCCTGAACAGAATTCAAGAGATCAGTTAGAAACAAGTAACCTGTATAGAGATCAGCTACAAACAAATCACCCTGTAGAGAGATCAGCTACAAACAATTCACCCTGTAGAGAGATCAGCTAGAAGAAGTTACCTTGTAGGGAGTTCAACTATGGAAAGAGATAGTTCAGCTAGAAGAAATCACCTTGTAGAGTTCAGCTACAAAGAAATCGCCCTGTAGAGAGATCAGCTAGAAAAAGTTACCTTGTAGAGAGTTCAGCTACAAAGAAATCATCATGTAGAGATTTCAGCCGCAAACAAATCACCTGTAGAGAGTTCAGCTACAAACAAATCTCCCTGTAGAGAGATCGGCTAGAAGAAGTTTCCTTGTAGAGAGTTCAGCTACAAACAAATCACCCTGTAGAAAGATCGGCTAGAAGAAATCATCTTGTAGAGAGTTCAGCTTCAAAGAAACAATCATGTGAGAGTTCAGCTACAAACAAATTGCCCCATAGAGAGATCAGCTAGAAGAAGTTACCTTGTAGAGAGTTCAGCTACAAAGAAACCACCATGTAAGAGAGTTCAGCTGCAAACAAATCACCTGTAAAGAGTTCAGCTAGAAAGAAGTCATCCTGTAGAGAGATCAGCTAGAAGAATTACACTGTAGAGAGTTCAGCTACAAAGAAACTACCATGTAGAGAGTTCAGCTGCAAACAAATCACCCTGTAGAAAGATCAGCTAGAAGAAGTTACCTTGTAGATAGTTCAGCTACAAACAAGTCATCCAGTAGAGAGATCAGCTAGAAGGATCACCTTGTAGAGAGTTCAACTACAAAGAAATCACCCTGCTTCATCTTTTCTTCTTCCTGTGGTAAACAAAAAATGATACGTTAAAAAGCCCTAAAGCTGGCCATAGGCCGGCTTTGGGGTATACAAATACAAAAAGAAGTGAAATCTAATCCAAAACAGCCAAGCTGTAAAAAAAGAGTGCGGCCCTGAGAAAGGCTATGGTGAAAAAAGATGTGAAATCCAAGGTGGTGGCCAAGAAATGGCTGTGATGGTAGGGTAATGGTAAAAATTTTAATAACGACAATTCAGGCAAATTTTGTGCCAAGACCAAGCGGCACCAAATTCACCTGAATTGTTGTTATTAAAATTTTTACCATTAACCTACCATCACAGCCATTTCTTGGCCGCCACCTTGGATTTCACATCTTTTTTCACCATAGCCTTTCTGAGGGCCGCACTCTTTTTTACAGCTTGGCTGTTTTGGATTAGATATATATACCAACAGCATGCATGCATGCACAGATTGCACACAATCACCTTTGCTGCATGTTTCTTCCGATTGTTTGCAGTTAACGAGGCTCTAGCTATGATGCAGCTTGTTGTCATCCAGAACTAGAACAGTGCTTGTGCTTCATGGCAGACTTACCTGCAGGCATGGCTATAAAGGCTGTCACAGCATTTATGATTGTTCGCAGATATCACTTCTTCCATCCTTTTCTGCCAGATTTTAGCGACGCCACAATTGTACCTTTGCTACAGTAGCTAGCTACAGTGCTAGGCAGCTACAAAATCACATGTTGCTTGCTGGCAAAAGGAGTAGAGGATAACACCCCCCCGGGTTGAGAGTCAACTGGATACATTCCACAAGCACTCATCATCTCTAGTGCAACTACCTCACAGTGAATTGGTTAAGTCTACTTTATAGATGACTGCAAGTGCAAGCTACCCTGACATGGGCAACTTTGCAGAAAGACATATAGGAAGAGCTGCATTTGTAGCAATTGTGAGGTAAGAAGATGTGACTAATTCATGATTCGCTATTAATTTTCTATCTACCTTTGCATGGCAGTGGGATCCGCCATCAACATCACCTAGCTACGTAAAGTTGTCAAAGGAAGTGACAAAAGTAGTTACTGATACTTTCAAAACTTGGACTGCTGATGATGTATTGTGGTAGTACTGTAGATGAAATCACATAGTAAGTTCTGCTATAGTTCTTGGAAATGAGTATTTTGTGGTGTATTGAAGTTTGGCAGTGGAGAAACTTGTGATCATGGCTGGATCTTGTGAAAGCTATGAATGACACTGTACCAGGAATAGTACACATTAATTCAAGGTTTGCCACAGAAAAAATTTCCATAGCAATATTTTATTGTAACAAAATTTTTACAGATGCTACCTATAAGAACTATATAACTAGTGATGAAACAGATTATGAGAAGAAAGCTGCACTCAATGGACAGAAGTAAAAGAGCAAATCTAGATTAATTTTAGCGATGTAACATCCCTCAGAAGAAAAGAATCCTGAAGGTGTCAAGAACTTCAATTTGTGAACTGAAAATTATTATAGTTGCTGTACAAATGATGTGCTTTTTTACTTATAATGAAATACGTATTGTGGGTAATAAATGCAACATAGGAGCGAGACATTGCTAGCTATGTTACTCGCGCAGTATAAAGCAGACACACAATATAGAAAATGTTGATTTCAGCTACAGGATTTTTTACATCCTGTATGCATTTCATAGTGTTAAAATGTACATTTCTTCACTGCCTCATTTCCAGCACCATTCTAGATGCAGTAAATCTTTCTCTATCCTCTGTATCCACCGCACTGAAATCTACTAATTTTCCTAAGTATGAAATGTGGCTGAAATGACAAATTTCAGCCACATTTTATACTCATTACCTACAAGCTGACATGGAACTTTTCGCCCAGTGTTTTAGCTTTAGTTTTAATTATTTGTGTACTTGGCAAGTACTTTAAGTTTTAGTTTCAATTATTTGTAAACATTAAAGGATATATTTAGTTTTAGTATAATTTTCCGTGTAAAAATTGATGCATTTTTAATTTTAGTCTTTTGACAAATCAGAAAAACTTAAGTTTTAGTTTCAGATAAGTAAAAGCCCTACTTTTAGTTATGAACTACGTAAAACAACACTAATTATTATTAACACCTCATTTTTATGGTGCATATAATGTACTGATTGAATTTAACAGATTGCTATCATGGCCTTTTCCAAAAGTACAAGTGTTTTGACTCCTTCAGTGTGAAGGTGTGTCTAATCCTATCATAGTACATGGCTCATGAAACCAAAGATCATAGTGGTCTTGAGAACAATAATGGCAACAATTAATTGCTTATGGAGGTGGCTGCAATGGCCATGATGCTAAGGAAAGACATCGTTGCTTACTGAACAATTGATCAATATACTTGTTTGGACAAAATGACTAAATAGTAGTTGATTTAGCAGCTGCAGCTGCACAATTGTCAAATTGAATTTTGTTTTGTCACTTCAACCTTACAGTAGTATAACAAGACCTGTAATAGTCACACTAACCACTCTCTTTGATATTCAACAAGTGATGCTGTTGGTAAATTCAACCATCTAAGGTTGATTTAACTAAACTATTTATCACTACCCATGTTAGTTATTTTAACCACTTTGCTATCTTTTTTAACCTCCATTAATCTTGGATAAAGTGATCCAGCGAGATCAATTTTGCCCATTTGTGTTTTCAGTGCAGCCTTAGCCATTATTGAGTTATACTTGTTTGAAGGCATCAGAAATGAAGGACTTGACCTTAGTTGTCATTTTAGAACCTCAGAGCTCATCAACCAATGTTATTGCTGAAGTAAATGGGCACTTGCTGTCAAAGTGCAACAGTTTTAGTGTCTTAATTCATTTGAATGAAAATCTTTTACAAAATTTAGTAGCAGGTCTTATCATATACTGAAGACACTCTTGGGTTTGGTTATACCTAACCAATACTGCCAACGTCATGTTGCTAGAAATGATTACAACAACCTTCTGGGATAGCTGTGTCATCAGTAAAAATTATGTATGCATAGAACTGATGGTCCCAGCAATATAACTTGAAACAATACATAGAATGCAACAGTAGAAATAATTGCATATTAATGCCTGCAGTCATTCACCACATCAGTTAGAGATGCAAGCAAAACAGCTAGCTATAGTAATTTCATGATCAGTAACTGGGGGGTGTGCATGCGTTCCACTGAAAACTATTAGCTATAGCTACAGTGGAACCTGCTAATCAGGACACTTGAAAATGAGGACACCTGCATAATCTGGACATTTAATTGGTAATGGTCCTAAAGTATCACTTAGCATGTATACTGACCTGGAAAATCATGATACTGTACCTTGATAACCAGGTCAGTCCCAAGTTGTCCTTAATACACAGGTTTCACTGTACTCCACTTGGTATTCGTGACTATATACATTTATACAAGTTTCTCTTTAATCATCAAAATATGGGACCGGATTTGCAAAAAGGGGTCTTCCACACACATCCAATTTACCAACTTTGACAATTCATAACTTAAGATTATAATAACCTATTGGCTTGAAATTTGGTCTGTAGTGAGAACCAACATAGATTGATTGGTGAAGAAAATTTGAGGTTTGTATGTGCTTTGAAAACTACGTTATGGTGTTCCAAATTCACAGAATTGGATGTGTGTGGAAGACCCCTTTTTGTAAATCTGGCCACATATATGTAAAGTTAGCTATATAGTCTAAACGTGTAACAATAATTAAGAGTGACAGAGAGCAATGTGTTTGTGATCCTGTATGGGTGATTGGACTAGTAAATGTATATACATGCATCATACCAGCAGACACAACTGCACGATACATGGAGATGGTAAAATGTAGGCATTATCATTGCTTGGCAGATGCGGAGAAGTGTGACTGCATACCAGCAAATCAATCAAATTATGGGAACACATAGCTACATGTATACAGAGCTTGTCAGTAGAGATGTCCACTTGCTCAACTTTTATTAAGGCTCAGTTAATAATTATTTGTTTAGCATATCATATAAATGTTTGCTGTGCTAAATGAATCTGACAAACTGTACACATACTGCAATCATACTTACGTACATTCCCAACCATTTTGAATTCAGTAGCTAGACTTGAGCAATGCCCATAAATTAAACTATAGCTATTATGCTCAAAATAATAATATCAGTATCTATTACAATTTCCTGACTGCTATAATAGAATAAGTGACTATTCTATTAGAGTAATTCAATCTTATTTCTACAAAAGTGAATATTATCAGCTAAGAAACAGTAAGAAAAACAGCATTGCATAATTTTGGTATGAAATAGAGCAATGTGTTGTGTGTTCACACTTGCTGTCTTGCTAGAGCATGCAGCACACTTTATTAAAACCATTGAAAATCATCCTTAATACAGACATTATGCTTGATAGCCTCTTGTGTACTCAAAATATGCCATCATAATTGGCAGTCTAATTTTACCTGTTATGCTATGCTGCAGTGCTAAAAAAATCATGCTCTCAAAATTTATGCCTTCTTAGTGTACATGCATAAAGTAGTCATGTTGAATGGCTACCTGCCTGCTGTTTTAGAGTTATTGCATGGCCAGAATATTTTTTACAGAGAGCCACCGACAAGGCTTCATCATTATTATACCTATTATGCTTGATGCTTCTAAGTACCTATTATGCTGAAAATTATATATATGCTGACACAATAGACCGGTGTCTAATTGGCACAAACCTAAAGTAAAGTGATATGTTTTTGATTGGTCAATCTGACCATTTGCAATTGGTTAAAGAAACAACTAAAAATGAAATGCACTGTAGTTACTTTGTAATGGAGCAGAAAAATAAACCTAGTATGTTTTGAAGACATGATGATTAGAAAGATTGGTATTGAATTGGTAGCTTCTACAAAAAATCGGTTCAACCGATTTTACTCAAATTGTCCAGATTGGCACCGATCTGATACTAAATCAGTAGATCAGTACATCTCTAGGGCTCCCTATAGTGTCTTTAGTTAAAATGTACTTTAATTTCAGTTCTATGACAGTAATAACCAACAAAATCGTTCTGGAAACAAAAACTTGCACAAAAGTTCCTTTTAATGTTAATAAAACTTACTATACAAGTTTACTTATAACAACAACCAAAATGATAACAGCACTAAACATGAACAATAAAATAATGAATATTTGATTCCAAGGGTTCATTAGTAGTTTATCGTCATCTGTTAGATCTCCTTGTACAAAGCAATACAAAGCTGCTCCAACAGCACATACCAGTACAGTAGTTGTTAGCCAATTGCTAGGGTTAGGGAGTTCATAATTAAAATAACATAAACAGTATTTTTAATGCTGATATCATTAACAGCACTGCAGTATACATTTTCACCACAGCATATTTTGTGAAATGCTACTAACAAGTTTTGCTTTGCGTGTGCTTGGTGCAACAGCTATGTATGGACTACAACTGAGCAAGTGTACATAATTGAAGTACTCTATAATAAAACAGTTAATAAATTAAATTCCTTGCATGGATTTGAACCAAAAACTCAATGCACTTAAATTCCTCAAGCCTTGCTTTTACTTAACCACTGACCCTTAAGCTTAACCACTATATGTATCATCATCAATATTAACATCATCGCAGCCATTTCTTGGCTGCCATCTTTAATTTCACAACATTTTTCATCTGGGTGCTGCACCTTTATCACAGTTTGTCTGGTTTGGTAAAGAATGAGGTGGTGTTTTATAAAGTAATTATGTTAAAGTAGCCCGGCAGTTTGATGGAGTTGGTTATTTCAAGCTCTCTAATTAGGTTTAAAATATTCACAGTAGAGATGTACTGATAAGTATTTTTCAATTGTACCAATATCTGATTAATCTGTACCTTACAGAGCTGATACCAATTAACCAATCTGATATTTGCATATTTTGTAAAATGTAAAACAGGTGTAGCTACTGCATCTTGAGTATTGAAAAAAAAACAGAAATTTTAACCATAACTATGCCTAGTTATCTATGGTGGCGTGACTTCTATTGTACTACCCAGACAATTTGGCACCACAAAAAATTTGAATTAATGCTCCCACAAAGACTTGTCCAGATTAGCTGGCTTTACAACAGATTGTTTAGTTCATCATTAGGGCTGAGCAATAGTATAGATAGTGCGATATATCGCGATAATAAATCACTATCGTTATCGCGATAGTAGAGATATTACTATCGTGATAGTTATGATAAGCCATATTGAATTTATTTGGTTAATAATCCATACATTAATGTTGAAAGAGACACGCCCCCAAAAGTATGTAAAATGGTGTAAAAACAGTGATTTTCGTGCATTTTCGAAGCGTCCACAACATTACGTAGTGATACCAACAAAAAACGATCTGTTAATTATGCACATACCTCTAAGGAATACTCCACCTTATTTTCAAGACTGTAGCTGCAGCGGATACGTGGGCCCAGCACTGTTTCTGAACCCGGTTCGTCATTTTGCCCAATGCGTAATGTATTGTGGGATTCACCCGTTACCAAGACTATGGGAATTCACCTTAAACAAATTAGTCTAAGCAAAAAAATAGCCTGGAACATTGTGTACATGAATAATACTTCAGTAATTTAAGGGAATTGTACGAAGAGTTGTTACCCTCGAGCGGGCCATTCAGTTTAAAGACAAAGTAGAAAGCCGCTTCGAGAAAGTGCCGCGTGAGAAACTTAGTTTAGAATAGCTTTGTTCTAGTTTCTGTAGGCCTACATAAACAGACACCATGTTCCTAAGCCAACGTTTAGTGGGTTTCTCGTACGTTTTTGAACTTACCATGTCGGTAGACTTGTATGCGGAATTCCGCTAAAATCAGTATATTTTATTTCGCATTTTTATTTATTTATTATTTAAAACTTTACAGTGTAAACAACAATGATGTACAGGGCAGGGGCGGTGGAGCAGGCCAAAGAGTGAGGGGGCCAGGCCAGCTGAGAGTTGAAGACCAATAAAAAAAAAAAAGGTCACAGCTTGCTAACAATAGCTGCTCTCCACCAATTATATCTCCTTATTTATAACTACACATACGTAGCTAAGTAATTTGCTACACTGCTTCTCTGAATACTGTGACTACTCTATTAGAGTATCCAGATCCTGACTGTTCTATTAGAGTATCTCGATCTTTTCTTGCAAACAGTGTCCCAAAAAAGTGGGGGGGCCATGGCCCCCCTGGCCCCCCCCATCTCCACCGCATATGGTACAGGGGAATTGACATGTTGACATAGATAACTTAAGAGTTGTTACACTGATGGAATACTGGCATCCTGTGCCAGTACCCAAACTACATTACTTATAATTACACTTTAAGTAAACTTATAATTACTTAACTTACAAATTACACCTAACATAAACTATAAATTACATAATTTGCAGTTACAGGATGAAAATTACTTGATTGTAGTGATCAGGACTAGAGATGTTCAAAGTTCATGAAGGAGTTGTTTATACAGGGGCATAGATAATGCAGTTTGTGAGAATCAGTGGGGTTGAAGTTGGCAATGAAATGTTTCCAAAGGAACGATTTTATTTGATTTTTGATGGTAAAAGTTGATAAATTCATGTTAATGATTGGTAAAGAGTTCCATAGTCTGCATATACGATTACAATAAAAGTGACGTTGTCTGTTGGTGAAAGATGTATTGTGCCTAAGTTTTAGAGCAGAGGATCTTGTTCCGCTGTTTGAAAATGATACATAGGAATTGATATTAAAACTTGAGGTGGGGTTCTTGATGCTGTTAATAAAAAACATAATGTCGGATATTTCTAATATATACATTAAAGGAAGTAGTTGGAGTTTTGTTAAACGTGTTTTGTAATCAGAGATGTAGTCTTGGAGGATGTATTTAGTAGCTCTACATTGTAGTTGTTCGATCTTAGTAATGTCCTTCATAAGGTGAGGATGCCAGACTGGTGAGCAATACATGATTTGAGATCTTACTAGTGAGATGTACAGTTTGACTTTCACTGAGGATGAAACTGATTGGCTAAAAGTTCTTCGGATAAGACCTAGTGTTTTGTAGGCTTTAGTAAGGACAAAATCTTGATAGGGACTCCATTCTAGATTATTGCTAATTAAAACTCCAAGATCCTTGTGTATTGGAAGTGAATTGATAGTGGTTCCATTTATTGTGTAAGATGTTGGAAATTTCTGGTTAAACGACAGGTAGCAACTTTTAGAAGGATGAAATGACAGGTGGGTTGTTGAGCTCCAATTGAACAGACAGTTTATATCACTTTGCAAGAGATCCATGTCATTTTGTACTATTATACGTTTAAAACATTTGGTGTCATCAGCAAACAAATAGATATTACTGTAGAACACTGAATCTGGAATGTTATTCATATATATGATAAATAAAAGGGGACCCAATATACTGCTCCAGATTCCACCGGAAGTAAACAGGAATTACTGTTGTTAATAGATATATATTGTCTTCTATTGGTAATGTAAGCTTGAAACCACAACCAAACTTCACCTCCTATGTTAAAGGAAGAAAGTTTGGTGAGAAGATGTGGGTGGGAGACTGTGTCGAAAGCCTTGCTAATGTCTAAGTAAATGACATCAAGCTGATTGCAATCATTAAAAGCATTTGATAGAAAAGATAGAAGTTGCTGAACTGTTGATCTGTTTTGTAAGAAACCAAACTGAGCTGGATTAATCTGACATACAATATGATTAGTAATTTTGTTCTAGATTATTCTTTCTAGTACTTTAGATGTGTTACTCAGTAAAGAGATTGGACGGTAGTTCCTGACTTGAGTGCGATCTCCAGATTTAAAAACAATTATTAAGTTCGCAATCCCAATGGCTAATTTCAATATGCTCAGATCTACATTAAAATGGTATTAACAACCCTTCTATATTGTTTTACAGTTGGTATTACCAGCTTTCTTACAAGCTTTACCAAAAGTCCATATTCATCGGCTACCCACGCAGTTAATTAACAAATGTCCTCAGCATGCAAAATAACTTTCTATGTCAATGCAAATCATAGCTATACAACTAAGACTTTGTTAAGAGCTAAGTGTTTCATAAACTATCAGAATAGTATTCACTATCGCGATATTTAATGAGTAACTATCGTGATAGTAAAATTTTTACTATCGCTTAGCACTATTCATCATGTGGTGCAGTTCTATATTCTTAGTGTTACAGATATACTGTATCAGACCTGGGTAAGAATACAAAAAAAAACCCAACCATGCTTGCATGCACTCATATGGATTCTTGTAGCTTAGTGCAAAAGGGATTGCTATTTTTTGTACTGAGCAAGAAGGCTTTTTACTACTGCATATAATGGTATTTGCGATACAAACTATCAGTAATAATAACGGTTCATAGAGCATTTGTGCTGATTACCGATATGGTAGAAATTGCCATATCGGAAACCGATCCGATCAGGGAGCCGATTATCAGTGCATCTCTAGTTTACAGCCAGTTTTCTGGGCTTGTTAGTGTATGACCACAATTATATACAATTTAAGTACTAAACACAAATACATAATTACTATATGCAAATTCTTGTTAGCCAATAATTATATGTTTCTGCTACTATGTTGCATAATTCTTTCAGCCAGGTACTCACTGATTAGAAATTTCCTGCAAAAGCACCTAATTCTGTTGCAAGCACACCAAATTTGGTTGCCAAGACTACAATTTAATTGCAAAAGCAAAAGTGACGAATTCTACTGCAAATGCAACAAATTCAGGATGAAGTCAATTGCAAGGTGACAAATTCAAATCTGTAAAATCATGGTACAATGGCCAAACCCCTCCCACCCTTACCAACTTTTAATTTAGCAAAGACCAGGCTAACAGCTTGAAGTGGCATTACAACAAAAGGTGCACTAGCAAACTACAAGTTATAAACAGAAGTCGTACACAGCAAAAGGTGCATACACATAAAATGTTAATAATTGCAACCAATATTTAAACAGAAAATAGCATCAGTAGGTGAACACTATTATAAACTAGATGAATCAAAATTGATAATTTTAAAAGGAGAATAGGGGTCATTGAAAAAGCTATGAAACAAGAAGGGATCGCTGGGGTGGTAATGTAAACCACAAATCTTACTTGACTCTATCATAAATTTAGATAAATGCTCCATCATTTTGATACAAGTCAAAAGTGGTTTACATTACCATCCCAGCGATCCCTTCTTGTTTTCATGGATTTTTTTCAGCAATACTATTTCCTTTTAAATTTTCATTTTTTTTATTCATCTTAAGTTTGTGTGGTTACTTTTTATCTAGTAATGGATTTCTTTTATATTATTGTAGATAGAGCAATTTACATTATGTCTTTAATAGCTGTCAAGTTCATTGCAAACCTTTTCAAGTTCTCTGGTATGATTCTCTCGTAGTTGGATACAGTACAAGGAGCATGGGCAATGTCAGGTAACATTTCAACCTACGTACACAAATAGTGATGGTTGAAGTACACATGTGACTTGTGGAGGTACAAACCTTCAGGCTGGGTGTGAAGTGGTCTGGCAGTCTCATGTTTCGTGGGAAGACAGTGATGATGAGTTTAGAAGATTAAGACATGATTGTCTCATTCATATACTATGATAGAGTGTTACTGGAGGGGTTAATATAGTATATTACCCTTAATTCCCCATCACTAATTCCAACCTTGGTTTGAAAATGTGTTGCTTTGTAATAATAGCTTATGTGATTGGTCATATTTTTCTTCCAAAGAAGACACCCAAAACTCCCAGAATTTGAGTTTGATCTCAAGTGTTGTTGGGCTACCAAACCATGCATACGTAGAAATGAGTAAAACGTTGCCTGTACTTTCCATGAAGGCTAGTTTTTTTTTGTGAATGGGTTGGCCAAAAGTTTCATTCAAGATGCTCTACCATCCAAGGGAAAAGAAGCCAAATTCATCACATAAGATAGTGAAATCCAGTTCAATGATTTTGATGGGTTGTCTTCTTCCTACTACTACCAACTGTCTTTTATAAGGAATTTTAAATCAGGAGAAGATCTAGGAGAATATCTGAGGTTTCCAGAAAGTTGTTAAATCCTTGACTTTGTAGTTAAAAACCATAGCAAACTAATATGTGACCCAGTCTGCGAAAAGGGGTCTTATAACCTTTTCAATTGCATGTACTTGGCAACCTGTAACTTGACTTGTGAATGTGGTATCACCCTGAAATTTAGTCCCGTATACCCTTAATATAGCACTATGGTATGATATGAAGGTGATAGGTTGAAAAGATGAGGAGTTACAATTAGTCAAACTTGACAATTTGGAAAGGCTATAAGACCCTGTTTCGCAGACTGGGTCACATATTCTAATGGAACAGTCAATGTAGTCACTACATTCACCAACTACTTTTAATTGTGCCAATTGAACAGTTATAGATGAGTTGCTTGATTGTAGCTTAATAATAGTCTTGTCATGTTTTTTTGTTGTATTTATAGGTAGCTGACAGAGTTGGGGTCGTTACTCTAAAAATGTAACTCCTTACTCATTACTCATTACTTCTACGCCATGTAACACACTACAATTACATAACCAGCCTACAACTGCATACAAGTGGGATGGCACAAGCAAAACACAAGTTGTTTTGTTTGTGATTCAGCCACAAAAACGCACTTTGTTATAGTGTTTTGGCCTCAAAGGCACTATCACTCTTTGTTGAGTGTGAGCGTAATTAAGTATGAGTATTTATTTAAGCTCACAGTACTCAGCAAAGCTGTTCTTCCATACTGGAGTACACAAAAGACATATACATAACAACACTATATATACAAAACTACATGCAACACTATGCCTGCAACTCTGTCTCCAGTGCTGTCTGGACCCAAAATGCAACCGGTATCACGAGGCTGACATGTGAAAGTGAATACCTTTGAACCAGTTTGGTTCGATGACAATACTGTGGTATCCAGCATACTGCCCAGCACTACCACAAGGGGAGTAAGACAAGACTGCATGCACCTTAAAAAGAAGCAACACATTAAGTTCATTACAGAAAGGGATCTTATAGACTTTCCAATTGCCTGTACCTGGCAACCTATAACTTGACTTGTGAATAAGGCACCAGCTTGAAATTTGGTCATGTTATACATGTACCACTATTGTTTGATGTAATTTCATGGTGATAGGTAAAAAGCATGAGGGGTTATGATTAATCAAACTTGAACATTTCTAAAGACTATAAGTCCTCTTTTCACTGATCTGGTCACAATTATCTATATTATATCTTTTGTGATTGCCTAAACAAATAATTCAGTAATTTAGGAAGCCATATACCCTAATACTGCTGTGTAAATTGCCTATGTGTTTGTAAAATTATTCATTCATTAAAGATAAAGCATCACAGTAACAATTCCGTCTGTCAAAGTGATTGTTCTATTAGAGTGGTTTATTTTGTAGGTGTAGTATAGATTACACATTTTCTTTACACATGGGCAAATAGAACAATCACATTTGTATTTCTTAAAAGCTGAAAGTAGCAGTAGTAATGGCTTAATCTTTTACAGTGACAATGGCCACCCAAAGTACTGCCTCAGAACTATATAGCAGAATTCCTTGGATGTGGCATCCATATCTGTATGGGTAAAACCTTCAACTGGCAATTTTCATTACCAAAGTTACCCCACACACTCTTCAGCTTGTTCCACCACCCCTGACTTAACCAGTGGACACAAGCTTTTTTATATTTAAGCACTAGGTGCATGGTTCAGGTGATTAAATGTAAGTAGCTAAGGAGAGACATACGTAGTTGAATAATTCCTTGAATAGTGCATTTTTATTTGCCAAAGAATGTCTTCAATCTATGTTATTGTATTGATCTCTGCTCTTTGCCGGCTCATGCATTGGACTGGTCTGTCCAAGATAATAACTCATCTTGAATTTCCATTTGAAGTAATTATCAATCTGCAATTGATATAGCTAATTTCTGTTCATGTAAGACCATTTACACCTGTATTACCACCATTGTCATTATTTTCCTTACCATATTAATGACTGTTTGTTCCATTAGTGCTATAAGAAGTTGTCAACAGAGTTTATAAATGGTTATATGAGACTAAAAAGTTGCATTCCAAATCATTTGAGGTATCAGTGTAGCTCTCTAGTGATATATGTAAGCTTATCCACCTGCACTGAAATTTTTTGAGTATATTAGTGGATGAGGAAATCTAATTCAATAAAGCATATGGTCACATGAACTGTAATGGATAATTCACTTTTCAGACAATAATAGATTGCTGGGGTGTGCGGTGCCATTTCTTCTTTGATGGGCTATGTGTGGGTTTACCAGTCATAATAATTCTATTTTATAAAAAAGTTAAGAAACAAGTACACAAAACACTATTAGGAATTTCAACTATAGAGTAGGGACCATAGCACATTGATAAAAAGTAATGGAGTAGAGCATGAAATTAAATTACAGTAGAACAATAACAAGTGTTATATCCCTACTGTGCTCAAGATACCATAATGGAAATGCACAGTAGAGATATAGCACTTCTTATTGTTTTACTGTGATTTAATATTGTGCACTACTCCACGCTTGTTTCGGTACTTTTTATTGATGTGCAATGTAGCTGAAAATTTGTGTACTGGTGCTTAAAATGCTACAATTGACACAGCTTTATAGCAAAACTATGATCCCAGCATCTACATCACACTGCCAAGTGTTCATAGCTATCATAGCTATTATATTTATGTATAGATTGTCAGTGGCTCTGGTAATTTGATGACTGCACGGTTTCCAACAATGTAAGAGATATGTACAAAATGCTATACAGGGAAAGTGCAATACCAAGAGTGGTGCTGGTCCTAAATGGTTCATTGTGTGCTTCCAAGGACCATCTGAATTCTTGTGTGGCCATTAATGTGTGGATGATTTAAATTCCTTTTGAAACTATTGTGCATCAAGGGGGTAGACTATGCTGTAACTTGTATTGTTGATTGCAATCAGTGCTATAGTTGGTGAGCTAACAGGATCACACTACATCACAGATATGGACTGCTTTTAGTGATGCTTAATACATATATGGATGAATAGGCACATGCCACAATATATCAATCAATCACTTAGTTTAACTTACATGTATGGCACGTACTGCTGCTAGTTTACTTACAAAAGCATTTCAGGTTGTCTTAAGCACTATTAATACTACCAGGTTGTCGTGGAGGAAAGGTGAGGCTGGTTTTCAGTAGCATTATTGAGCTGTGCAACAAATCATTATCACTGAACAACACCTTATCAGTTATCCATTGACCATAACTAGTTTCACAGACTTGTGATAAACCATAGGCTATATCAAATCATCACCAGTAGTGATCTAATAGTCAATCTATTATTCAATTAGTATTCCATGACTACTGGTAAAGTGATTTAGATGTACACAGCTGTATGAATGCTAGTTTTATGAAGTTAAGATTGGTCTTGTTTACTGGCAAAGAAAGAAATGCCCAAACCATAATTTAAGTATGCAATTGGTTGCTACAGAGCAAAACCAAAAATAATCCCCATGCCTTGTGAATGATTTTAAGTTGCTGTACAGGGGAAAACCAAAAATAATCCCCATGCTAATGATCTTATTTTACTTTAACATGTTTTGTTGTAGCCTTGTAGGGCTCTTTAGACCTAATTAGTAAAGAATGATACAAATAATACTTTAAATTGAGTTAATTGGTGATGGGTATTCAGAGTAATAGTATGGTACTCGCAACCGCAAAGAATAGTGTGCCCATGTAGCCAGATAATCCAGTTTTGGGTTTTAGGTGCCAAGTTGTGAGCAATACTTGGTAACCACTTTTGACATGCCATGTGAATGATAGTGCTATACAGGGCATGCCAATGATCTTAGGATGTGGTTGGTGAATCACCTTTCTATTATCCATTGTGCCTAACAACCTGTTGTATAGTTCATTTTCAGTTGTTCTTTGATCTGGACTTCTGAAACTTGGTCACACATCGTAAACTCGTGAAGTGGCAAGCATTGGTTAAAAGCTAAGAAAGCAACAAGCAACATGGTAACTGGGAAAATTTGTCCATCCTTTAGAATGTTTGGGGTGTCAATGACATGTGTGGAATTAGTTGAGATCACAAGATGAATGATGACATACTTGACCAATCACTTATGTCCAAACGTAGAGTGTGAATTTAAACATTTGGTTGAGCATGAAGTTCATAATACTATTATGTTGTGCTAACTTCTATTTCTAAGGAATATTTTCATTATCAATCACTGGTACACATTAATGTTAGAGTGTTATACCTAAATCATGTAGAGCACTACACAAATGCATATCACAGAACCACCATTCTCTAACAGCAAAATTAGCATTATAATATTCCTTATGACATGACTGTCCTGTACACGCATGTCATGTACCATACCAAAAAGGCATGCCATTATTATTGCCTACAATGCACTTTGCATGCATGCAGCACCTAGGTCAGTATATGCTTACACCTGTCCAATAAATCATTCCTTTTCCATTCTTGTTAGATAATCAATACGTAAGTACACGTATTCTTTAATTACTTTGTTCTTTTCTTTAAACAAGTTAAGTTATTACTTACACACACTGTACATATGTAAATGCCAAGGGTTGGAATGTGCACCAAATAGAAGCAAGTGTGTAGCTATGTATATGCATGTGTATAAAAATCAACATGACAAAAACTGTATGACTACAAACATAAGTATAGTTTTCATATTACAGCATATATGTACACACGTTATTCAAAATTGTTGTTCTTCTTAGCTTTGTACCGTTCAACTAATGCAGTTCCTTCTCTTTTTCCTGTACATTTGCGAGTTTCAACTGCTTCTTTTGCCTTTTTGCCTATATAGTAGCCAGTACCAAAGCCAACAGCTGCACCACTTACGCCACCAACAGCTACACATCCTATGGCAACTGAAATTGTAGCAGGATTGAAAACTATTAAACATATTAATCCTACACCAACTCCACCCACCAAAGCACCTATTGCACTGTATACCTTAGGGTTATTCAAGTCATATAGTGCTATTGTGTATTCTATTTTTTTCAGGAGTTTGTTATATTGTACTCTTAAGCCCTCAATGGCTTCATCATTATGCTCCTCAGACAATCTTTCAACCAGCTCTATTAAAGCTTCCATAATTACCTGAAGAGCACAAACTTTTTTCAAATTAAACTTTAAAATAGATACGGTATTTGTTACTACCCTTGAAACATCTTTCATGTGTGTTAGCAGTTTTTTAACAATCTCCTTGACCTCTTTTTCAGTTGGTTCCTTGCTTATATTTTGCTGTAGAGTTGTTAGTTCTAAAGTTATTTTATCCACCTGGCATTCTGCTGGTTTTGTGTATACCTTTTCACATTGGAACAACTCTACAAGAAAATTACAACAGCACTTCAACGCTTCAGTGATGTCTTTTGCTATCAATTGCCTACATATCATTCTCCGTACAGCCCCATCTTCACTAACATATTGTGAGTAATGAATACCCATACAGCTTGTTAAAAGACCTGTAATGGGGTTAGGTCCACTAGGTGGAGGTTGATGGGAAATTTGCCTCATCTGATGGCCATTATGCTGCTGGCTTTCCTGGTACTCCTTCTTTGCTTCCTTCCATTTGTCCCGCAAAGTTTTTGCTATTTGTTCATATTTGGGCAAGTTTTCTAATACCCCCAAAAACCTTAAAAAGCATTTCTCATCACTTGCTGCAATCATATCAACTACCAAATCATCAACATTGCTGCATTCTGTGTCAGTTTCTATTATTTCTTGTTCCAGCAGGTATGGTAATAAATCTCTGATGTCAACCTCTGCAAGTGTTCGCCTACACTGCTTCAATGCAGTGCAATGTGCTTTGATGACCTGCAAGTTAAATAGTAGCAATAATAAAATTAATAAATTATTTCTTTTTGTAATTTTTTTGTTATCATACTGTGTGGTAGTATTGTAGTAGGGATCAAGAAGGTTTGGCTTAAAAACACCCTAAAACCAACCTAGTTTTTCCTTCATGAAAGTTTGGTTGCTAGTATTAGCTATACATGCAAGCCCAAAAATGTCTGCAGAGCAATTAAAAACATCCCAACAAGGCTCTATGAAATTTTAAAACATCAAGGCTGGATCTATCAGTATGGCCGGTATGGTTTTGGCTGTGCCAACGTTTGGACAGCTACTTCAAAATGCCTTCTCTGTCTCGGAATAGTTCTTCATCATCAGTGGACTCACAGTTTGATTTGCTACTGATACATTCCTTGTGTCAACAATGCATTATATAATCTTGTATTTCACAGGAATAGTTTTCACATGCTGGCATAATAATCATTACTATGGTAAGCATCAAATTTGAAGCTAAAAGTACTCCAGAAGCCATTCCAGAGCACTAAATTTTAAAAATTTCCTGGGGGTTGGGAATCAGATAGCCTTACCACCATTACAGTAGTGCTAGATCTGGCCCTGAACATAATTGAATTTTCTGTTTACTGGTGCCTCCAACCAAGGCTAATGGTATGGGCTTGAATTCTTCACTGCTCAGCATCTTTCAGCCTAAGAAGTGCCTTTTCAGCAACTGAAGCAGTTTATTCTTATAATGTGTCTGGAGGCATTCTGCCCTTGTTGTGCAGGTTAACTGGTAATGTGTTATTACAAAAAGGAAATTCTAGGAATCACAGAAACAAGTTACGAGACAAAGGAGGTCATCTACACTTGGTGGACATTAAATCCCTACTTCAGTCATGGCAGGCTGCATAATGATGAGTAGACTCGAAATTAAATGTCCACTAGTATAGCTGCAGATTTAGATGACTCCGTTACTTTTTAATTCTATGATCCCTGCTTAAATGTAAAATTTATGATCTTTCCTTCAACCTGTGTATAAACTAAAATTAGCTGTCCAAATAACATCTTTCTTGGATGGGTGACACAGGTTATTACAGTCCAATCAATGACTTAGTAGGGTGTACCTCTCATACCGCATGATATCTCACATAAAATATGCTGCCCTGGGATCCATGGGTCCCCTATATAGCTGTATGTTTTGTACTCACATAGCTTACCCTGCGACGTTGCCTAAGCATGATAGATTAGAAAGAGTAGTTACAACCTTCTCTAACCTCTAGTGGAGCAGCTGTGATATGCAGTGATATTTGGATCTATATATATTTAGGCACTCTTATAAGTGTCTCTATGAATTGTTTGTTTGTAAGGGTATTTTTGTAGATCAGTTTGTAAGGGTATTTTATTTAGATTTCTAAGAATGAATTGATGTGTTTATAGGTATGTATAACCTAATATTGGCATAGTAGAATACTGTATAGAGGGAAACTTTGGCAAATAGCCAGCTAAGTTGCATTTGGCAAAAATGAATTCAATTCAATCTCTTAGCTATAAAGATGCTAATCTTAGGCACTACAAGTAGCTAATTGGCCAGTTAAACTATGACGAATTTGTAACGAATCGCCAAGTCCGATGAAGTTTCCCTTTATATGTTATTGAACAGCTTCTTGATTGAAGAGATTAAGTCAAGAACAGTTATTGCTCTTTATTATTGGTTGTATTTCTTAATGCATTGCATGAGTTGTGGCCTGTTAAACACTCTTTAATCTCTATTAGTATGATCATAAATTGTCAATAACTATTCCTATACTACCCGTCAGCATGCACATTACTATCATTTTACACAGATTTACAGTATATGTAGCCAATAGTGGTTTACATGACATTCCAACAGCAATCCTACATATCTAACTACTCTACCTACTGCAAAAAAAACTCCTGAAGAGACCAGAATATCTTCAGTGAGTCTGACTGGATGCCATTAGTAAAGGTAGACATATTGCTTGTTTAACAGAGAGACACGGAGATTCTTAAATATTACATGCATGCGCACGCACAGACACAAATGCACACACACGCACTACACTACATGCATACAGGTTAAAATGTATAGTTTTTAAATTTAAAAAAAAAATTATTACTCCTCTTGTTAGATTTGCCAAGGGCATATGTGTCAGTTGTCCTTGCTCCATTGGTATGTCAAAGTCAACTGGACATTTCCCATGGCTAGGAACAACAATTCATGGTATCCCAGACTTCTTCTGCCACTCACACTTACTGTTTGATAGCAGATTTCAGTGGATCTAAGTGATATCATTAAGAGTTAGGCTACACAGCAACGTGAACACCATATATATAGAGCATACTGTGTATGTAGTTATAGTATGTCATGAGGTGTCCATGATACTGTGTGTGTCTAATTGGGTAACTTGGATGCCTTAGGATTGACTGTTTTTAATTGTCCTTAATTTGTCACTAACAAATACATAGGCCTACTGTGCTCTAGTGTTTACTAGGTCAGGAAATTGGTAAAAATAGTCTATAGCACTTCAAAAATCATTAATTTGAAGTTGTAACAGTTAGAATGTTGGAGTAGTACCTTATGTCCAAGTAGTAAGTTTTTACTACCAAGTTCAACAAGCCAAACAAGTATGATGTAGTGGGTTAATGTTGTTGTTTACTGTCAAGTTGAAGTAAACTGTTAAATATAATAAAATAACAGACTGAAAGTTGTAGGGTTTATTGTCATGTAATTCCAAGAACTAGGTACTAATGACATTCACACAACCATGCACACTACACACAAAACGTGAAACTACTCAAGTCAATATGTGATGTTATAAGCAAGAGTGCTAAAATTGACTGTACATTAGTGTGCGCATTCATGGGACCTTTTTAATAATTATGAAGATATCTGTCATTCTTTTTTAAAAAAAGATTCCAGTGTATTTTAAGGTTTTCCTCTTCAGAGATACCAATAGGTATGGAGCCAGTGTGTACAAGTTAACATTTTTATGAGTCGTCATCTACAATGATCCCATTACAGGAATGATGGCTGGCACCCATACTGGTCTATCAGAGAGCTTCTCTTTACAGGTCAGCAAGATAAGTTATAGAAAGGGTGAGTTTGGTGAATCCACTGAAGTTAAACACTCTCCTCTCTACTCTATTATTGTGTACTCTTGTAAATACTTGGAATTCTATACTGATAAATAAGTAGCTTTTGATGGATTTGAATACGTACGTGCCTTAAAATGATTTTCTCCTTTAGTGAATACAAGCAAAAATTCTAACTTATATGTCATATGTGAAATGTAGTAATGTATGACAAACTAAAAAGGTATCTATACAGTACATCGCAGTTCATTAGATAAGGCACAACAGTAAGAAAGTATACACACTAAAATGTTATCTGTGAAGTTGTTATTGGAAGAATGTGTTCAGGTTGAGGAAGTAGCTTGCAAGTCATTAGTATGCTGAATTGTTTTTGTTAGATCCTCTCCTTTCTTTCTCCCTGTATCCATTTTGTTGTCAGTGTTCCATGAACCAATGGTCAAACCTAAATAACGGCCCATGTCAGACCCAACAAATGCACCTAGAAATGCAACGCCAACACCAGCAGCTTGCCCAACAGAATTTGTTTTTGTGCTTGGCAATACAAGATATGCCATAGCAAATAATGGGAGAGCTATAACACTTAGTGTAGCACCACCTTTAGCTTTACTATCTATATCACATTTGACATAATCATCTATTTTTTGTTTGATTTCTTTTAGATGTTTTGTTTTCAATTGTTCTAGCACTTGCTTAGACTGTTCATCTTTGTAAATGCTTGACAATGTGTTTTCAAACATCTTTATCAAGCTATCAGTGATTTCCAAAAGGGTACAAGCCGATTCTAAGCACAACAAAGATGTTGTGTTTTTCATTGCTTCTGTAATACCTTGGAGTTGTGTAAGGAGTGATTTTATTGTATTTGACATGACCTCATCTTCTGTTGATTGCTCCTCAATGTGTTCTTTTAGTTTTTCCAACTCACGATTTATTTTGCACAACTCTATCTCAGCTTTATCCGTATCTGCTTCTTGCTCCTTCAACCATTTTACTAGAACATTACAGTAACACTGTGTACATTGAATCACAGATTTCAGCTGTGAGCGGAGTTTTGCTAGAAAGTGCTGGTCGGTGCTATCCAATGCTGCACTACTTAAAGAATCCAAGATGTTCTGAATTTCTTTTACAGAGAATATTGGAGTGTCTGGTATTTGAACTTGTATGTTTTGTTGATCATTTTTGCTGTCTTGCTCATCGCACCATGTAAGTTCCTCTTTCAGCCATTGTGTAGTCCGATGGTACTGAGGAAGCTGTTCAAGGTTGTTTAGAAATAGTGATCTACTTTGGGGTTTATCCATTATCTCAGCTAGCTGTTGATCTCTGCTATTCGTAGACCTTCCATCAATCTCTTGGTTTGCAAGAAGTTGTGTTATGTGATTGTCATCAATTCGAGCCAACAACCTTGTGGCAATTCGTTGAAATGCAGGTCGAAAAGCCTATAAAAATAATTAGTGCTATAATGACTAATCACATAGTATTCTAGTACTGTAAGTAGGGATCCTGGAAATTGGAACTTTCCTGTGATAAAATATAACCAGCCTGCCTCACCTTACATACCCTCATGACAACTTGGCAGTAGTAGTTAGGCAGTATCAAGCCCAAATGTGTTATCAATGTTGCTTAGGTCCAAAGCATGCCCTTTAGCCTACCACCACAGCTACAGTATGGGCCTCCAATGTATTTCTCACTCCACTACCATGTAGGTGTTGGTGTTTGGGTGGTGAGGCTTTGCTTCTTTTTATTAGAGTACTGTCTACAATGAATAGATTGATTGCAGAAGTTTCTCATGCTGTTCTCCATCTGAAATACTGCATAACAGGTGGACCATGATAACAAAGCTGAACTGCCATGTTGCTTTTCAGTAAATGATAGCTGTGGCATGTGTCATTGATTTTATAATTAGTAATTAGTTAGACACCATTCTTTTCTTTGATGTGGTATATGTGCTGGTTAAATTATGAAGCAAATTAAAGGAAATTTTAGAAATGGATCGTCTATACACCTGCAGGCTCTACTATACATAGTAGACAAATTTATCCTGTTTAATTATGAAACAGAATATACAATTGACAGGCTGTATGTGACTGAAGTAGGAATTACACTGCAAATTTCACTAATATAACTGTAGGTGCCTCCCTTGCTTAATGGCTTTTACGTAAGCAGCAATCAATGTCACCTATATTGTTGTGCTGTGAACTACATATTTTGGTACAATTAAGCTTAGTGTGAATTACATGTACAGTACTGCTGCAATTCTTTATGTTATTTTTAATCAATGTTGCTTGTCAGTTAACCTGGTCAGCAGGGCTTACCCTGTTGTGAGAAGGTTGCCACCGTCAACAGATGGTGGTTGTTTTGGTAGATGTGCAGGGTTCCATGATTCTCCTATTAATTCTCAAATACGTAGGCGTCTTTTCAACAATTTTATAATTTTTACATGGTGTATACTGCACGTTTTACTACAAAGGCTTGGAGGTAGGAATGCTTGGGGATTCTAAGCCACAAGAATTTTCTGCATGCCAGTATGTTCCTAATAGAAACTCTGCTCTGTCACACCCTGAGCTAGCCTCAAGATGGAGAAGACAAGCGGAAAAATGGGATTTACTAAGTTTCCCTGCATGCTGGGATTGTCTGTGGTGCATGCATCACTCTCCTCACACCCCCGTCAATTTTTTTTCCTTGGGCCAGCAATTTATTACATTAAACCCCCCATCCAGCAATCCCTTTGTGATTATCATCTTCTAAAATACTAAGATGAGATAGTTGGTAGAGGGGAGTGGTGTGGGTGGGTGGGACAAGATTCACTATGCCACACAGCCCTATGCATTCTAACACCTCTCTACTTGCCTTTTTCTTGTAACGCATGCGCAATATTCCAATTACTGCCAACCCTTCTCATGTGTGCACCTGTGGTGGAGCTTCAGGTTAGTCACGTCACTGTCATAGTCAGGGCCGCCCAGAGAAATTAAGGGGCCCAGGGCAAAGAGTTAAAGTGGGGCCCCAGAGGCAAGGAGGTTTCCATTCTAAATCACAACTTCATCCAAGTTGTAAGTTGAAGACCAAAAAAAAACAATAAAACAGGTCACAACCTGCTGACAATGACAATAGCTACCCCACCAACCATATCTCCTTATCTATAAGCTTGCTACACTGCTCCTCTGAAGAATACTGTCACTGCTCTATTAGAGTATTTAGATCTGACTGCTCTATTAGAGTATATTGATCTTTTAAACAGGTATTCAAGGGGCCCTTCATGGGCCCTTCATGGGGCCTCCTGGAGCCCCTTTCAGGCTGGGGCCCGGGGAAAAGTGCCCCAGTTTCCCTCCCTGTGGGCGGCCCTGGTCATAGTACACCGGCACATGCATGCTCGACTGCAACATTAACCTAGTTTAACTAGTTATACTTCATATGTGACCAGATTTGCAAATCAACCAAATGGGCGCAAAAGGCAAAAGTGAGATAACACCAGCCATGAAGTTGCTGCACTATCAGGCTAACAATTTCCATATCAAACTCGCCTTCAACTTGTCGGGTCTGCTTTTGGTGGACCATTCTCTGGTGGCCTGTATAACCACCCCAGACATCTGTACAGGTCTGTCAACAACAGGGAAGTGTTTTGGAGGATCCATGCACTCTGGACAGAAGAGCAGGGAGCTGAATGTGTGATGTATGTCTGTTTTGTAAGATTTCAGTCTACTCCCTGCCTCTGACAGGCTGTTTTGTGGTCTGGTGCCTTCATTTACCATTCTCATCCATTTTGTAGTCTACCTCTTGCCCGCCCCGCCCCGCCCCGCCCCGCCCCGCCCCGCCACGCCACCCCCCACCCCTTTTTGAGGACTCGTGATACAGCAACACTGGTGAAAAACCTATCTAAAATGGTGAGAAACTCTACAGGGATTACCTTGGCCACTTGCTGCTCTTAAAGGTTGTGAATTGCTCCATCTTTGCTGCATGAAAAATCCAAACGTGTGGCTGCCAAGGCTGGTGAGTAACAAAGCTTTAAATTATTAAAATACGTTTTTCTCTGAATCAACAATGCGCCCATAATGGTGATTTTCCAAAATCCAGTCACATATAATGTATACAACTGAGAGCAAGAGTTCATGACTCATGCTGAGAGCCATCAACAATTGAGGGTTGTTGTGTGCTTTCTGTTGCCTATTAGTACGTATATAGATTCCAGCTACATGTATTACACATAGCGCACATGTTCTTTGTACTTAGCATAATATACCTGGTCCTTAAATCACATATAGAACTCCTATAAACTACTTATGCACGTATACATAGCAGATCTCTATATGAAATGGCATGCATTAACAAGCTAATCAACATGACTTTCATCTGTTGGATACTTATGTCAGTACTTACAATTCATCACATTGGGCTTTAACTTGCACATTGCTTATTGTAAAGTTAAAATACTTAGAAACAGTGTTGGGAGTAACGCGTTACATAAGTAACGCACTACGTAATATTATTACTTTTGTGGTAACAAAGTAATATAACGAAATACGCTATAAAAACAGGTAATATAACTCAAGTTACTTCACTTACAAATGTAACGCGTTACCTGAGTAATATAGTTACTGTAACGAGTCTAATATTACATAATATTATTACTACAAGTAACGAAGTTATTAATCTTGTTGGTTAGCCTCTGAGTAACGCCTAGCCACAACGAAGTAACGAAGCCTACTGAATGAAGCTTATTCACCAGCTTCTTACTTATAACCAAGATTTGCACATTGTCCAACAACGCAATCATGTCACGTGATAAAGTGGTAGTTTCACACGTGAAAGTTTAAGGCTGTGGACACAAAGTAATATAATATGTAATATTATTACAGTTACTTTATTTTATGTGTAATATGTAACTGTAACTAAATAGCTCATATGTAATATGTAACTAGTTACTTTTACAAAGTAACTTGCTCAACACTGCTTAGAAAGCAGATATTTAATATCATTGAGATGTAAGGTCATAATTATTTGTATAGTACAGCTTTCACATACGTACAGTAACGTGCAAATGTCAGGGCTGTTTTTCTGCTATTTTATATTTGGCAGAAATCAAAAGTGGTGTTGGCATACCGTATAGCGGGAAAGTTTGGCGGGGATAAAGTTTGGCGAATTTGGCGAATGACCAGCTATTCGCCAAACTAAAACCATCCAAACTTTCCCACTTGTCCACATTTAATATCACGTGGATAAACACGTGTCTTGGGAATCGTGAAGTACGAGTTGTTAAGAACTAGGGCTATGGGCAAACCAAGCAGTCAACTCCATCAAGAGAATCTAACCTACTGGATTATTATTATTATTTAAGTCTACCAGTTGGGCACTGGAGGGTTTGCACAGAAGGCCGGCAGGCAGCCTATACGACTGAGATGCATTATGTAAGATGATAGCTACCCATTGCTGCAGTAAATGAAAAGCTTGATGAAAAGGTCAGCACTGCAAGCATCTGCCGTATTTCTTCGTGGGGGATTTCACTACAGCTACTGCGTCATGTCCATTTCCATGCAGTTTCTAGCTCTCTCAGTGCCCAACTCTTTACCAAGAATGATCACCTTGTATAATATGGAATCCATCGTCTGTACAACAAAGCTATGTCTGCTCATCTTCACGGTGTGCTAGTCCACGCAGTGGCGTCACTATGAAGAATGCTGGTATGCGGCTCAAGAAATAAAATAATAATTAGTGAAGCGGCGCCAATTGGCTCATCAATTTGCCAAACTTTTTTTCGCCATTTACTTTTGATGGAGAGATTCGCCAAACTTTATTCCCGCCAAACATTCCCGCTATACGGTACACACGGTAGTGTGTCGTGCGGCCCAAGAAGCCAGCGCGCAACACCGTGAGTATATTTACAGGAAGAAAGTAAATGCTTTTCCTTGTAGAGAGTTCAGCTACAAACAAATCACACTGTAGAAAGATCAGCTGGAAGAAGTCACCTTGTAGAGAGTTCAGCTACAAACAAACCACCATGTAGAGAGTTCAGCTAGAAGAAGTTATCTTGTAGAGAGTTCAGCTACAAAGAAACCATTCTGTAAAGAGCTTAGCTGCAAACAAATCACCTGTACAGAATTCAGCTACAAACAAATCACCCTGTAGAGAGATCAGCTAGAAGAAGTTATCTTGTAGAGAGTTCAGCTACAAATAAATCACCCTGTAGAGAGATCAGCTAGAAAATGTTACCTTGTAGATAGTTCAGCTACAAACAAATCACACTGTAGAAAGATCAGCTAGAAGAAGTCACCTTGTAGAGAGTTCAGCTACAAACAAACCACCATTTAGAGAGTTCAGCTAGAAGAAGTTATCTTGTAGAGAGTTCAGCTACAAAGAAACCATTCTGTAAAGAGCTCAGCTGCAAACAAATCACCTGTACAGAATTCAGCTACAAACAAATCACCCTGAAGAAAGATCAGCTAGAAGAAATTACCTTGTAGAGAGTTCAGCTATAAAGAAACCACCATGTAGAGAGTTCAGCTGCAAAGCAATCACCCTGTAGAAAATTCAGCCACAAACAAATTGCCCTGTAGAAAGATCAGTTAGTAGAAGTTACCTTGTAGATAGTTCAGCTACAAACAAATCACCCTGTAGAGAGATCAGCTAGAAAAGTTACCTTGTCAGAGTTCAGCTACAAAGAAACCATCATGTAGAGAGTTCAGCTGCAAACAAATCACCTGTAGAGAGTTCAGCTACAAACAAATCTCCCTGTAGAGAGATCAGCTAGAAGAAGTTTCCTTGTAGAGAGTTCAGCTACAAACAAATCACCCTGTAGAAAGATCAGTCACCTTGTAGATAGTTCGGTTACAAAGAAACCACCATGTAGAGAGTTCATCTATAAACTAGTGACCTTGTAGAGACATCAGCTAGAAGAAGTTACCTTGTAGAGAGTTCAGCTACAAAGAAACCATTCTGTAAAGAGCTCAGCTGCAAACAAATCACCAATACAGAATTCAGCTGCAAACAAATCACCCTGTAGAAAGATCAGCTAGAAGATGTTACTTTGTAGAGAGTTCAGTTACAAAGAAACCACCATGTAGAGAATTCACCTGCAAACAAATCACCCTGTAGAAAGATCAGCTAGAAGAAATCACCTTGTAGAGAGTTCAGCTACAAAGAAACCACCATGCAGAGAGTTCAGCTAAAAAGAAATTACCCTGTAGAAAATTCAGCCACAAACAAATTTCCCTGTAGAAAGATCAGTTAGAAGGAGTTACCTTGTAGAGATTTCAGCTACAAAGAAACTATTCTGTAAAGAGTTCAGCTGCAAACAAACCACCTGTACAGAATTCAGCTACAAACAAATCACCCTGTAGAGAGATCAGCTAGAAGAAGTTATCTTGTAGATAGTTCAGCTACAAATAAATCACCCTGTAGAGAGATCAGCTAGAAGATGTTACCTTGTAGAGAGTTCAGCTACAAAGAAACCATTCTGTAAAGAGCTCAGCTGCAAACAAATCACCTGTACAGAATTCAGCTACAAACAAACCACCATGTAGAGAGTTCAGCTAGAAGAAGTTATCTTGTAGAGAGTTAAGCTACAAAGAAACCATTCTGTAAAGAGCTCAGCTGCAAACAAACCATTTGTACAGAATTCAGCTACAAACAAATCACCCTGTAGAGAGATCAGCTAGAAGAAATTACCTTGTAGAGAGTTCAGCTACAAAGAAACCACCATGTAGAAAGTTCAGCTGCAAAGCAATCACCTTGTAGAAACTTCAGCCACAAACAAATTGCCCTGTAGAAAGATCAGTTAGAAGAAGTAAACTTGTAGAGAGTTCAGCTACAAAGAAACCATTCTGTAAAGAGCTCAGCTGCAAACAAATCACCTGCGCAGAATTCAGCTACAAACAAATCACCCTGTAGAAAGATCAGCCAGAAAAAGTTACCTTGTAGATAGTTCAACTACAAACAAATCACCCTGTAGAGAGATCAACAAAGAAGTTACCTTGTAGATCGTTCAGCTACAAACAATTCACCCTGTAGAGAGAGCAGCTAGAAGATGTCACCTTGTAGAGTGTTCAGTTACAAAGAAACCACCATGGAGAGTTCTGTAATTTATTTATTTATTAATGCTTTACAGCACAAGTGCTGAAGGTCTGTAGGACACCTGGTCCTACAGCCTGCTCAAAGACTTTAGCTACTTAGACTTTAACTACTTAAGGTGTATTTGAAAAGTTGGAGAAAAGTTGGAGAAAGAAGAAAAAAAAATCCATGACTGGACCTAGGTAGCCTCGAACCTGCAGCCATCCGATTTACGCTCGAACGCTTACAGGAGTCTACCAGGTGGTCAGGATGTTTTCTCCTTGTTATTTTCATGTAATTATATCCATAGGTAATAAATATTATATGTATCATATGTATAATTTGTACATTTACTGATAAAATCAGAATTATTTAAAGTACATCTGCTTCATCTTTTCTTCTTCCTGTGGTAAAGAAAAAATATAGGTTTAAAAATCCCCAAAGCCAGCCATAGGCCGGCTTTGGGGTATACAAATACAAAACGAAGTGAAATCTAATCCAAAACAGCCAAGCTGTAAAAAAAGAGTGCGGCCCTCAAAAAGGCTATGGCGAAAAAAGATGTGAAATCCAAGGTGGCGGCCAAGAAATGGCTGTGATGGTAGGTTAATGGTAAAAAGTTTAATAATGACAACTCAGGTGAATTTCTGAATTGTCATTATTAAACTTTTTACCATTAACCTACCATCACAGCCATTTCTTGGCCGCCACCTTGGATTTCACATCTTTTTTCGCCATAGCCTTTTGAGGGCCGCACTCTTTTTTTACAGCTTGGCTGTTTTGGATGAGATAGAGTTTACATGTGGTAGTGTGTGATGTTGGAGGAAATTGTCTACATCATCTTGCATTCAATATGTATTGTACAACATCCAAAAATTTCTTATACAGTAGAGGAATTAAGACTTTAGTAGTTTATAAACTAAAAGTTGTGGCAATGACCATTTATATGCTCCTACTAGCTATATATATAGCAAAGTGTGTGGGGGTATTCTAGTGAAATCTACAACTCACCTGAACTCTTCTCCCCGCCAAGCTTGCCATATATTACTTGATCACACAAGGGTCTATAGTCCTCAATGCTGTCAATGTGTAACTGCACTTGAACTGTGTGTACTATTCATGTACAGCTAGCTTTTTATAGACTACTGTAGGCTATTGTGGTTTATATAGAAATTCAGGTAATATTTATAAATTTTTCCATATATAGTCATACATTAGTATGAACACTAAAATACTTTTAGTGTATGTAATAGGTAGTGTACAAAGTATCCGTTTACATATAACATGCTTGTCTCTTTGTTCTATTATGCATCTTATTGTTACAGATACACATGTAGCCAATGAGAGTATACGTAGTTTAAATGATGTTCCAACAAAGATCCAACTACTCTACAGAAAGACTGGAACATCCTCTGTAAGTCTGACCACCTTGGCTTGGATAGGACTGACTGTTAACCATGTGGCTAAAGTACTTGGTATGTGAATTGCACTGTAACATTATGACAATATCCCTTTTGGCCTTTTGTTGTATACAGTATGGTATGTGTAGTACTGTATAGTAGGGATCATGGAGGTTTGGGCTACCAGCCTCACTTTTCCCTCCTAACAGCTTGGCAGTATATACTGGCTAGGCATTATCAAGCAAATCTTTAGAGCAGCTCCAAATCTTTTCAACATGTTTCTATGAAATTTAGAATTTTCTATTAAAACCTCATCTTTGAGATGAAAAGATATGTTATGTACTAACTTTCTCTTCCACTGCACATTGTTATTGTGTTGTTGTATGAATGTTATTAGTACTTACTTCTTGGAATTACATAAAAATAAAACCCAGGATGGCTTTCCAGAAAATTTAATTTGCTATACTATGATTATATTAATAATCCAATTCTTAGAAAAACTATCATTTAGGCAGTAAATAACCACATTAACCACACTACATCACACCTGTTTGGCTTGCTGAACTTGGTAGTAAACACTTCGTACTACTGCAAAAACATTTTATACTATTTATAAATTTCTAGACTAAACCTTTGGAGCACAGAGAAATTCCTCAGTGAAAAAGGACAAAAGTGCATGATGAAGTTTTGAAGACAAAAGCAGTAAGGCTTGAAATACTGAATATGAATACCTATAAAACCCAGGATGGCTTTCCAGAAAATTTAATTTGCTATACTATGATTATATTAATAATCCAATTCTTAGAAAAACTATCATTTAGGCAGTAAATAACCACATTAACCACACTACATCACACCTGTTTGGCTTGCTGAACTTGGTAGTAAACACTTCGTACTACTGCAAAAACATTTTATACTATTTATAAATTTCTAGACTAAACCTTTGGAGCACAGACATAGAAATTCCTCAGTGAAAAAGGACAAAAGTGCATGATGAAGTTTTGAAGACAAAAGCAGTAAGGCTTGAAATACTGAATATGAATACCTATAATATAGGTATTCATATTCAGTATTTCAAGCCTTACTGCTTTTGTCTTCAAAACTTCATCATGCACTTTTGTCCTTTTTCACTGAGGAATTTCTCTGTGCTCCAAAGGTTTAGTCTAGAAATTTATAAATAGTATAAAATGTTTTTGCAGTAGTACGAAGTGTTTACTACCAAGTTCAGCAAGCCAAACAGGTGTGATGTAGTGTGGTTAATGTGGTTATTTACTGCCTAAATGATAGTTTTTCTAAGAATTGGATTATTAATATAATCATAGTATAGCAAATTAAATTTTCTGGAAAGCCATCCTGGGTTTTATTTTTATGTAATTCCAAGAAGTAAGTACTAATAACATTCATACAACAACACAATAACAATGTGCAGTGGAAGAGAAAGTTAGTACATAACATATCTTTTCATCTCAAAGATGAGGTTTTAATAGAAAATTCTAAATTTCATAGAAACATGTTGAAAAGATTTGGAGCTGCTCTAAAGATTTGCTTGATAATGCCTAGCCAGTATATACTGCCAAGCTGTTAGGAGGGAAAAGTGAGGCTGGTAGCCCAAACCTCCATGATCCCTACTATACAGTACTACACATACCATACTGTATAAAATAAATTTATTGTTACAACATTGCAATTCTATTTTCAAGATAAGCCCCACTTTATATCTGTTTTATTATGCAGTAGCTACGTATGGAACCTTACCTCCAATAGTTGTGCGACAGTTTATAGATTGATGAACACTTCTTGCACTTAGCATTAGGGAGGGCACTTTGGTATGTAAGTATATCAGTGAGGTCACCATGTGTGTTTGATCTTAACTACAGTGTACTACATTATTACATACAGGTTCCTAGTCTAAGTATGAGTGATGTGGTCCTAACTATGAATTTCTTCCTACATTGTGTTGAAGATTATCACAATTTTGTTATCGTGGTAAGTACACCTTACTACTGTACTGTGCAGTGTAGTGCTTGTGTAGCTAGGGAGCTCTGTTCCCTGTAGATGCTCTTTAAACTGAATGGAGGAGCACATACAATGTGTATAGTGTATGTGTGTACTCTCCTGTTTAGTTTGCATAATTGGTCCTGTTGATAGTTGTCATAGATATGTATGTCAAGGCCTTGACTGTCCATTCCCAGAGTTCAGTTTTACAAACTTCCCCAGCAGTCATAAGATAGAACTAGGATTGTTTGTGTCCCACCCTGATGAGAAGTCTAAATATGTTACCACCTGGTCAGTATACTGAGGCATAGTGGTCTGTTGCTATGGTGATTGTTAGGATGCCACTGGACTTCATGGGCAACATTAGACTGCAAGTAGTCTATTATCACAAATCTTGTGGTTAGTAAAACTCTAACAAAACGGGAATGGGACAGGAATGGAAAACAGAAACGGGAAAGGCCAATGGAAAATGCCTGATAAAAGGTTCTCATGCCAATATACAGGTTAGTTTTTACAGCACAATATTTCTTTGTAACATTGGACCCTTCTGCTAAAATGATCAAAACATTCTAATAGCTGCATTAAAATACTCGTAATTGAGCAATCAAAAATGTTTTGTTAACTATACCACCAGGGACCTGCACTGAAAGTCTATGATTGATGAAGTTAGCTTGGGTATTAAAGGTATCTCGGTACAGTTTCTGTATGGATTCACCATGAAATTTGCAGGGCCTGGAACAAGCAAGCTATCACATTAAAGCATCTTGTACTATACTGACAGAAATCAATGAAGCATTTTATTCCCTACCTTTAAATGCTGTGATGATCTGTGCTTATGTCAGTTGTAAATCAGAAACTGGTGGTCAACCACAGTAGTGATTATAGTTAAGCCTCACTAAAGTGATAGCTTACAGAACACTGGTGATGCCTTATGAAACCTGTACTAAGCCATGTCAAACTGAGCCTTTACTATATAGTTAAGCATAAGGAATTTTAAGTTCAATTATGTAGGGAAGCCATCATTATACTACTGCAAATTGACACTTTGGACTGTCAGCAAAAAGAAATGAGACACAAGGAGGACAAAGGTAAGTCCATGATGTGTGCATTGTGGTATGCCAAAAGGCACCTGTCGGGCTGAAGCAATGTCAAACAGTGAAATGATCAAGCCCACAAACTGAAGAATCAAATGGATGAAAATGATCTACCGATGATGGGTTGTTTTACCTGCAATTCAAACCACACATTTTTTGGGCTGTAATAACTGTTGATATTTGCAGTCAATTTCACTTTAGTGATATCAGTTGCTTTAACTTTAAAATTTAATCATCAACCCATCATAAATCATAACCTGAACTATAAACAAACAACTATAAATTCATGGTTGAAAATACAAATGAATTTAACTTGTAAAAGGTCACAATCAAGTTGAATTGGCCAGAATGACCCTCTAACCTTATGACAATTTTTGGGTAGCAACAACCATTGAAAATGGTTGGTCATTTTGATATTGTTAGATCCAGTTGTTTTAGCTAACTCTAATCCAATGGTCAAGCTGACCGATCAGTGGCAGCTGATCAGAAGTAGTCTAGCTATGAAATAGAGCCATAACACAATACAGAACACAGTTACATTTCATACTTTTATTCCACCTTGCTAGCTTATAATGGTTACCATTGTAGCTTGTTACCATTTTGCATTCAACCAAGCGTTACTTTTGATTGTGGTTTTCCACCAGATTAGGCAAAACACCCTATTGCTGGGGAGAAATAACCCTATTGGTGAGGAGAATAACCCTAAAAGTGTGGGTGTAATAACACCCTCTCTAGGATAAAATTAACACCTTCTTTTTACGGTGGATATAATGTACTGATTGAATTTAACAGAGTGCTATTATGGCTTTTTCCAAAAGTACAAGTTTTTTGACTACTTCAGTGTGAAGGTGTGTCTAATCCTATCATAGTACATGAGTCATAAAACCAAACATCATAGTAGTCTTGAGAACAATAATGACAACAATTAATTGCTAATAGGGATAGCTGCAATGGTCGTGATGCTAATGAAATGACATCGTTGCTTATTGAACAATTAATCACTATACTTGTTTGGACAAAATGACCAAATAGTAGTTGATTTAGCAGCTGCACAATTGTCAAATTAAATTTTGTTTTGTCACTTCAACCTTGCAGTAGTATAACAAGACCTGTAATAGTCAAACTAACCACTCTCTTTGATATTCAACAGGTGATGCTGTTGGTAAATTCAACCATCTAAGGTTGATTTAACTAAACTATTTATCACTACCCATGTTAGTTATTTTAACCACTTTGCTATTATCTTTTTTAACCTCCATTAATCTGACCCAGTGAGGTCAATTTTGCCCATTTGTTTTTTCAGTGCAGCCTTAGCCGTTATCGAGTTATACTTGTCTGAAGGCATCAGGCAGGCCAGTTATTAAATAGAAAATTAAGGACTCGACCTTGGTTGTCATTTTAGAACTTCAGAGCTCATCAACCAATGTTATTACTGAAGTAAATGAGCATTTGCTGTCAAAGTGCAACAGTTTTAGTATCTTTATATGAATGAAATTTTTTTTAAAATTTAGTAGCAATCATTTAGGGTCATATCATACTGAAGGTACTCTCAGGCTTAGTTATACTTAACCAAAACCGCCAAGGTCATGTTAGAAATGATTACAACAACCTTCTGGGATAGCTGTGTCATCAGTAAAAAATAATTATGTTCACATAGAACTGATGGTCCCAGCAATATAACTTGAAACAATACATAGAATGCAACAGTAGAAATAATTGCATATTAATGCCTGCTGTCAGTCACCACATCAGTTAGAGATGCAAGCAAAACAACTAGCTATAGTAATTTTATGATCAGTAGCTGATCAGTAGGTGTACATGTGTTCCACTGAAAACTGTTAGCTAACTACAGTGAAACCTGCTAATCAGGACACTTGAAAATGACTGAGGACACCTGCATGATCTGGACACTTAATTGGTAATGGTCCTAAAGTATCACTGAGCATGTATACTGACCTGGAAAATCATGATACTGTACCTTGATAACCAGGTCAGTCCCAAGTTGTCCTTAATACACAGGTTTCACTGTACCCCCACTTGGTGGTCCTGACTATATACATTATATACAAGTTTCTCTTTAATCATCAAAATATGGGACCGGATTTGCAAAAAGGGGTCTTCCACACAAATCCAATTTATCAACTTTGACGATTCATAACTTAAGATTATAATAACCTATTGGCTTGAAATTTGGACTGTAGTGAGAACCAACATAGATTAATTGGTGAAGAAAATTTGAGGTTTGTATTAGGGCTGGGGGATAGTATGTGCATATCGGAATATCAGGATAGTATCACTATAGGTATCACCTATATTGCTTGAAAATTTACTATCGGACAGTAATTAACAAGTAAAATACGGAGAAATATCTGCAAAATACCTTAAAATAATAACTTTTTGGAACAAGAATCAGCCTAAAAGGCTGTTTAATATCTTATGCAAAATACATACATAAGTACATCCCTCTTTACAACTCTCTTTGAAGGCAACTAATAGGAAATAGGTGAATTATCACTATCGCCTATCGTGAACAGTTCAAGGCCGGTTCAGCAGGTGGACCAATAATTCCTGCCCTTAAAATATTTTAACTGAGCAATACATACTAGTTTTATTCCGATGCCTGGTTTCCAATCGTCACCGAACCTGGCGAACCAGCTGACTCATGTTTCTCCTTGTAACAGCTGCTATTGACATTGTTTGTCATAGTTGTAGTTGTAGACTGTTGTAGTTGTTGTAGGAGGCCTTGTTCTTTGAATCAGACCATTCATGATTGTTATCTCACACTTGTAAAGTAGCGCCCCTGGCCTTTATTTAGGACCGGCGTTTATGGCGTCAACGTCTACCAACGTGACAACACGTGTCGACATCGAACTGGACAAACGTTTATTATTAAGTATTAACCGGTTTATTATTAAGTATTAACCGGTTTATAAACCAACATTGCATTGCAGCTTTCAACTGGATTTTCAAACTGGAAAGATGGACTGGCAAAAATTAGAAATCATGCCCGATCTGAGCACCACAAAGAAGCAAACGAAGCTCTTTTTATTCTACCCAAGCAGACTAAGGACATTGGTGAACAGCTTGATCCTGGTCATGCCAGTCGAAAACCTGGAAATCAAAAGGTATTTCTAACAATTCTCGAGAATGCCAAATTTTTAGCTAGACAAGGGCTTCCTCTACGAGGGGATGGAGATGAAAGCAATTCAAACTTTAAACAGCCTTTTCTATTGCGATCTGAAGGTAGTGTATTTGAGGAGTGGCTTAGTAAGCGGACTGATACCTATTTGTCAAACAACATTCAGAATGATTTGCTTAGGTTAATGGCCAAACGCGTATTGGATGAAATATCTTCAAGTATCCAAAAGTCTACATTTTTTTCCCTTATGGCAGATGAAACTACAGATGCTGCAAATAAAGAACAACTTGTTATTGTATATCGCTGCGTAGATGATGAATTTGTTGCACATGAAGAACTTGTTGGCCTCCGAGACCTAAAGAAAGCAGATGCACAGTTAATCTTTCATGAACTTACCGAGTCAATGAAGGACTTACATCTTGATGTTCACAGGATGCGTGGCCAATGTTATGATGGGGCAAGTACAATGTCTGGAACTAAGAGTGGTGTTGCTAAGCTCATCACAGATATCGAGCCAAGTGCAATTTATACGCACTGTTATGGTCACGCATTAAATCTTGCTGCTAATGATACTGTCAAGAGGTGTGATTTGATGAAAAATACCTTGGATACAGCTCATGAAATATGCAAACTTGTAAAATCCTCACCCAAAAGAGATGCCCTACTCCAGCAGATTAAACAGGATGTACAAGCTGACATTCCTGGTGTACGAGTCTTGTGTCCCACCAGATGGATCGTCCGTGCTGATTCAATGAAAAGCATACTTGAAATTACATTTATCTTTTGGAATTGTGGGATGAGGCATATGAGGAAACAAAAGACACAGACGCAAAAAATCGTATTATGGGTGTAGCGGCACAAATGACCACTTTTGAGTTTTATTATGGAGCATCATCAGCTCATTTACTGTTACGTCATACAGACAATTTAAGTCGTACTTTGCAGCATAAAGATATTTCTGCCGTTGCAGGACAACAAGTAGCAAAAAGTGTTGTTACAACACTGCAGGGCTTACGAGATGATTCTAATTTCACTCTTTTTTGGGATTTAGTGAAAAGAAAATCCCAATCTTTAAACATTGGAACTCCAAGGTTACCTCGGCAGAGGAAAAGACCTGCTCGGTATGAATATGGCCATGCTTCTGCAGAATTTACATCTGAACCAAAAGACCATTACGAACGAATATACTATGAAGCACTAGACCTAATAATCATGTCAATAACGGAGCATTTTGAACAACCTGGATATGCACTTTACTCCAACTTGGAACAGTTGCTTTTGAAATCAGTCAAACATGAGGATTATGAAGAAGAACTGAAATCTGTGTCAGAATTATATCAATCTGATTTACACATTGAAAACTTGAAAGCTCAACTGTTAACTCTATCCTCCCAAAATATTTGTTCCAATCCAACTTTTTCTGACATATTGGACTATTTAAAGACCCTTGATAAGCCTGCCCGTAATTTATACTGTGAGGTTGTTACTACTGCTAAACTTCTGCTTGTGATGCCAGCTAGCAATGCTACAAGTGAAAGATCATTCAGTGCCTTCGAGGCGAATAAAGACATACCTAAGGACTACAATGACCCAAGAAAGATTGAACAATTTAATGCTTTTACATGTACATCAAGAACTTCTAGATAAGATAGATTTGCTAGAAGTTGCAGAAGAATTTGTTTCTGACAGCAAACACAGACTGTCATTGTTTGGTCACTTTGTAACATAAGTTTTAACCACTTAAAGATCTCTTGACATTAAATTTTGTTGAAAAATCAAAAATATCATTCTGTAATAGAGCAGTAGCTATGTGGATAACTTTTAAACTGGATACTAGCTAAGTGAATACTGACAATTTTTCTGTCAAATTGTCATAATTTTCGTTCTCAAGCATCCAAATTTCAAAAATTTCCTGGGGGCATGCCCCCAGACCCCCCTAGAGGGCTCATGCTTCGCATGAGCAAGCGCAGTCTACAGTGACTTTTACCACTGTTGAGTATATAACAATTTGGCTCACCCAATGTTTAAAAAGTGAACCGGCCCTGATCTTGATATCGTTCGGACAGCAAAAATTTTACTATCGCTCAGCCCTAGTTTGTATGTGCTTTGAAAACTAAGTTATGGTGTTCCAAATTCACAGAATTGGATGTGTGTGGAAGACCCCTTTTTGAAAATCCAGCCACATATATGTAAAGTTAGCTATGTAGTCTAAACGTGTAACAATAATTAAGAGTGACAGAGGGCAATGTGTTTGTGATCCTGTGTGGGTGATTGGACTAGTAAATGTATATACATGCATTATACCAGCAGACACAATTACACAATACATGGAGATAGTAATTAAATGTAGGCATTATCATTGCTTGGCAGATATGGAGAAGTGTGACTGCATGCCAGCAAATCAATCAAATTATGGGAACACATAGCTACATGTATACAGAGCTTGTCAGTAGAGATGTCCACTTGCTCAACTTTTATTAAGGCTCAGTTAATAATTATTTGTTTAGCATATCATACAAATGCTTGCTGTGCTAAACGAATCTGACAAACTGCACACTGTCTGTACCTATACTGCAATCATACTTACGTACATTCCCAACCATTTTAAATTCAGTAGCTAGACTTGAGCAATGCCCATAAATTAAATTATAGTTACTATGCTCAAAATAATAATAATATCAGTATCTATTACAATTTCCCGACTGCCATAATAGAATAAGTGACTATTCTATTAGAGTAATGCAATCTTATTTCTACAAAAGTGAATATAATCAGCTAAGAAACAGTAAGAAAAATAGCATTACATAATTTTGGTATGAAATAAAGCAATGTGTTGTGTGTTCACACTTGCTGTCTTGCTAGAGCATGCAGCACACTTTATTAAAACCATTGAAAATCATCCTTAATACAGGCATTATGCTTGATAGCCTCTTGTATACTCAAAATATGCCATCATAATTGGCAGTCTAATTTTACCTGTTATGCTATGCTGTAGTGCTATAAAAATCATGCTCATAATTATGCTCAAAATTTATGCCTTCTTAGTGTATGTATTACATGCATAAAGTAGTCATGTTGAAAGGCTACCTGCTTGCTGTTTTAGAGTTATTGCATGGCCAGAATATTTTTTACAGAGAGCCACCGACAAGGCTTCGTTATTATTATACCTATTATGCTAGCATTATGCTTGATGCTTCAAAGTACCTATATTATGCTGAAAATTATATATGCTGGCACAATAGACCGGTGTCTAATTGGCACAAGCCTAAAGTAAAGTGATATGTTTTTGATTGGTCAATCTGACCACTTGCTTAAAGAAACAACTAAAAATGACATGCACAGTAGTTACTTTGTAATGGAGCAGAAAAATAAACCTAGTATGTTTGAAGACGATGATTAGAAAGATTGGTATTGAATTGGTAGCTTCTACAAAAAATTGGTTCAACCAATTTTACTCAAACTGTCCAGATCGGCACCGATCTGATACTAAATCAGTAGATCAGTACATCTCTAGGACTCCCTATAGCGTCTTTAGTTAAAATGTACTTTAATTTCAGTTCTATGACAGTAATAACCAACAAAATCGTTATGGAAACAAAAAATTTTACAAAACTTTTTACAAAAGTTCCTTTTAGTGTTGATAAAACTTACTATACAAGTTTACTTATAACAACAACCAAAATGATAAAAGCACTAAACATGAACAATAAAATAATGAATATTTGCTTCCAAGGGTTCATTAGTAGTTTATCGTCATCTGTTAGATCTCCTTGTACAAAGCAATACAAAGCTGCTCCAACAGCACATACCAGTACAGTAGTTGTTAGCCAATTGCTAGGGTTAGGGAGTTCATAATATGCTATAAAATAACATAAACAGTATTTTTAATGCTGATATCATTAACAGCACTGCAGTATACATTTTCACCACAGGATATTTTGTGAAATGCTACTAACAAGTTTTGTTTTGCATGTGCTTGGTATAACAGCTACGTATGGACTAAAACTGAGCAAGCTAGTGCATATAATTGACGTACTCTATAATAAAACAGATTTGAACCAAAAACTCAATGCACTTAAATTCCTCAAGCCTTACTTTTACTTAACAACTGACCCTTAAGCTTAACCACTATATGGAGTTTAATGTCATCATTGATATTAACATCATCGCAGCCATTTCTTGGCTGCCACCTTTAATTTCACAACTTTTTTCATTTGGGTGCTGCACCTTTATTACAGTTTGTCTGGTTTGGTAAAGAATGAGGTGGTGTTAAAGTAATTATGTTAAAGTAGCCCGGCAGTTTGATGGAGTTGGTTATTTCAAGCTCTCTAATTAGGTTTGAAATATTTACAGTAGAGATGTACTGATAAGTATTTGTCAATTGTACCAATATCTGATTAATCTGTACCTTAGAGAGCTGATACCGATTGACCAATCCGATAATTGCATATTTTGTAAAATGTAAAACAGGTGTAGCTACTGCATCTTGAGTATTGAAAAAACAAATTTTAACCATTAAACATAACTATACCTGACCTCTACTGCACTACCCAGACAATTTGGCACCACAAAAAATTTGAATTAATGCTCCCACAAGACTTGTCCAGATTAGCTGGCTTTACGACAGATTGTTTAGTTCAACATGTGGTGCAGTTCTATATTCCAGATATATTGTAGCAGACCTGGGTAAGAATACAAAAAAAACCCAACCATGCTTGCATGAACTCGTATGGATTCTTTTAGCTTAGTGCAAAAGGGATTGCTATTTTTTTGTACTGAGCAAGAAGGCCTTTTACTACTGCATATAATGGTATTTGCCATACAAACTATCAGTAGTAATGTCAGTTCATAGAGCATTTGTGCTGATTACCAATATGGTAGAAATTGCCATATCGGCAACCAATCCGATCAGCAAGCCGATTATCAGTGTATCTCTAGTTTACAGCCAGTTTTCTGGGCTTGTTTGTATATGACCACAATCATATTCAATTTAAGTACTAAACACAAATACATAATTACTATATGTAAATTCTTGTTAGCCAATAATTATATGTTTCTGCTACTATGTTGCATAATTCTTTTAGCCAGGTACTCAATGATTAGAAATTTCCTGCAAAAGCACCAAATTTTGTTGCAAGCACACCAAATTTGATTGCCAAGACTATAATTTAATTGCAAAAGCAAAAGTGATGAATTCTACTACAAATACAACAAATTCAGGATGAAGTCAATTGCTAGGTGACAAATTCCACTCTGTAAAATCATGGTACAATGGCCAAACCTCCTCCCACCCTTACCAATTTTTAATTTAGCAAAGACCAGGCTAACAGCTTGGAATGGCATTACAACTAAAGGTGCACTAGCAAACTACAAGTTATAAACAGAAGTCGTACACAGAAAAGGTACATACACATAAAACATTAATAACAGTGACGTTATAATTGCAGCCAATATTTAAACAGAAAATAGCATCAGTAGGTGAACACTATTATAAACTAGATGAATCAAAATTGATAATTTTAAAAGGGGAATAGGGATCATTGAAAAAAGCTATGAAACAAGAAGGGATTGCTGGGGTGGTAATGTAAACCACAAATCATACTTGACTCTATCATAAATTTAGATAAATGCTCCATCATTTTGATACAAGTCAAAAGTGGTTTACATTACCATCCCAGCGATCCCTTCTTGTTTTCATGGCTTTTTTTCAGCAATACTATTTCCTTTTAAATTTTTCATTTTTTTTATTCATCTTAAGTTTGTGCAGTTACTTTTTATCTAGTAATGGATTTCGTTTATTTTGTTGTAGACAGAGCAATTTACATTATGTCTTTAATAGCTGTCAAGTTCAGTGCAAACTTTGTTGTTTCCAGCCACACTTGACTGCATTATTATAGTATTTACGTGACTACCCTTGACTATGCACACAACTACACATTCCTATAAGAGCAGCAGATGTGTAGTTGTACACTTAGGACTCTTAGTCATTGTTGTCACAATAGCATCCTCATGTGGTGCCCATGAAAACACACCAAATACTATACACTGAGCTAGCTACCTGTCACAATACATGAAACTCTGATAAGCAGTTGTCAGTTACACAGTCAGTGGTTGTACATTTATAAGGAATACATGCATGTAGCTTTACCAGAGATATACTAAAAAAGTAGGGAAACAAGCGAGTTCGCCTACACCTGCAGATATATTAGTGAACAATTAATCCCTAATTCAGTCTTTGTCTTGAGTTATAGACTAAATTAGGGATTAAATGTTCACTAGTATATCTGCAGGTGTAGACGACCTCCCTTGTTTCCTAACTTTTTTTCTATGATCCCTAATCGAACTTAAAATTCCTAATTTTCCTTAAACTTGAATAGATTTATTAGATACTTTGTTATTTTTGTAATCTTACACAGGTATAAATTAAGATAATTGACACCCTGATTTGTAGTATAACTACGCATGACACATTTTCCTACGAGTCAAGCCACTATGTATGTAGTTCTTGCCATACTGCAATACATCATTATTGTTTCAGTCATCACTGTTGTCATGCTTGGTTTGGTGTCTTTACTGGAAATACATACAAGATTCTATGCTGAGCTAGTTACCAGTCATAAAAACTGCTGGCAAATCAGATAAGTGCAAGTTAAGCAGTCAGTCACGCTGGAGACGGTATAGAAACTTTTTTTACTATATAGCCTCATTGGGCAACTACACTGAAGGAATCCTATTGTGGTCAGCTATGTTGTCGTTATCATGTATGCAATGGCTTCCCACAGACAATATGGCACCATATGGTGGCACCCACAAAATGAATTAAGCCTCAAGACTAGCTAGTACAGAACAAAAGTAAGACTGGTAAGCTGTTGAAACAAAAGTAGAAACAAGCTCTTGAAACCAACATCACACTGCAGTAAATGTAGTAGTTTACTGAGGTTTGTTGTATTAGATTGTGCACATAAGTGACCCACCCTCATACACTAATCACTACAAGAAAAAAAAACATCTAGGAGCAAGCCTTTGTGCACAGGTTATACAACAGATCTCGTTAACTAGACAGATGCTTATAGCATCATGCGAACCTGATTTTAAACATAAATAGATGTGAAAAAAGCCAAATGCAAAACATCCATTATCACCTGTATACACAGTGCAGCGGTACTTACACTCTACACGTACATTGTAACGAGGAGTATTATGGCTCAGGTCGGCACTAACGCATTGTTAGCGTGGGCCATAACTATAGTAAAAAAGCCGCAGCTTACACGTGTACTGTTAGAAGTGTGATTGTGAACCAGGTCTCCAGTATATGCATATGGCTAAGGAGGATGATAACATTTGATAAACTCCGATTATGAGTACAGGTATGAAATGCATAGTGCATGGTGTGTCATAGCTACAGTATTAATGTAGCGACAATTATACTTCAATGGGTTTATAGACCTTGCTTCTCTTTGTTCAGCAGTTTCTATCTGTCTTCTCAATCTATCCCTTTCCCTTCTCCTCAGTCTTTCTTCTGTAGCCTCTTCATTGCTGGCCCTTGGCCTGCTTTCTCTGGTCTCTTCATTGCTGCCCTTAGTCTGGCCTCTTCATTACTGGCCATACTGCAAGCATGAATTGCCTCACAACAGCATGTGGCGTAGTGTTTGCACAGTAAATTGTCGGGCATGTGATGCTCTTACATTGTATGCATCAACCACCCAGTGTGGGGCTTTCCATGTCCTCAACAAAAACTTTCAGGCATATGATGCTCGTACACCGTACGCATTCACTACCCCAGTGTGGGGGTTTCTATGTCTGAGACGTAAATTCCCAGACACGCGAAGCTTGTTAACACATGACGCCTGTACAACATACAACAACTACTGACCTGTGTGGGGCTTGCTCAGGCTCACCCCAACAAAACTTTATGTGAGCAAAGCACTCTTTATAGCACAAATTTTTATGGCTTCACGTTTAGAATGGCATCTAAGCAAGAAAACATGGCCAGGTTTGGGCTGTTCCAACTTGAAAACAAAGTGGAAAATAGGTCATGGACATGGGGAAGGACTCAGTAAGCATGGCTATACAGTTTTTATCTCGAAAGAGTTGACAACTTTTGCTGCACATCCGTGAAACCATATGAATACCTAGTATAATTATAAAATTATGAATTTAAAAGTGAAGTAGGGATCCAAGTGATAAAAAGTAGTGAAACAAGAAAGGAATGATGGTATTACAGCATAACTCAGTGTGAAAATCCCTACATTGACGTTATAACAATTATTTTGTTCAATGCCAAAGTAGGGACTTTCCTACTAAGCTATGCTGTAATACCATCATTCATCTCTTGTTTCACTACTTTTATTGCTTGGATCGATATCCCTACTTCATCATTTTTAAATTCATAATTTTTAATATACTAGTTTGCTTAGTTTTTTTGTTATAGCATACAGTTATAAATGTGTGACTGTTCTATTAGGGTGACTGCTGTATTAAAGTATCTTGAGTCAGCCTTCACCTACCAGTCAACTGGGGTTAGTTCCTCATATAAAAGTCACGAAATATGTAGGATAAGTATTTATAAATACAAAGAAATGGTATTGCTGATGCTTCTTATGTTCTAATGGTTCTGCTGGTTCTAATGATTCTCCTAGTAGTTCTAATGGTTCTGCTGGTTCCGGTGGTTCTGTAGTTCCTGTGGTTCTCACTCACTATTTCATATTTTCAATGTACTACCATTTTGAATACAGCTAGCCAATGATAATGGGGTCATCAAGATCAAGTAAACAGATTGTTATGAAGTGTGGTCTCAGTGCTCGATCAACCAAGATTACGTTAATAGGTATGATATTGAACCATCATGAAGTTAGGTTTCTACCACGTGTAAGTGCTTAAATAAGTTTGCAGTGTCTAAATATGCTACTCAATGAAAGTGTTGATAGGGACAATTAATGACTCATTATGGTTTGATTGGATGAAGGACAAAGACCAGCCTTTACAGATACAAGGAAAGACAAGGCGCAGAGGGCACACACTTGTCGGAACCCCAAAAGGCACATCCACTGGTGAGTTGTTATTATGGTATAAAATGGTGGCAGTGCACTGCTTTGTTTGGCCTCATGCAGCTTTGTAACTGTGGTCAAGCTGGCAGGCAGATGAAAGTTTGAGTTTTGGTGATTTTTAAAAAATTCTATATCCGGCTGCCTGTAAGTGTTTTCATATTTGATGGACTAATATTATTCTGTAAACGTGGTTTTAGCCATGTAAGATGTTTCTAGTATGATTTTTAAAGGTAGAATTTTAGGAAGCGTGTGTCATTTTTGGGAATCCCTACTTAAACAGTACAGTACTACCGTACTGTTTGAAAACATGAAGACAAACAAAATGGCAAATTTCAGATTTGTCTGAAATACACATGCTGTTTTCTTTCACTTACTAGCTCATTCAAACATAGGCTTAAACAATATACGTGACCGGATCTGGGAAAACCAGACATAATGGTACAAGCTTAAAAATTTTCACTTTTTCAGTATAGGCTATTGATTGCAATGTATAAAATATTTGCGTAAAAGTCGTAAAATTTTTAAATGCTTTGTTCTTTATGAAGAAAGGGTGCAATGATAAACACATGGGTACCATCTTATTCGCCTACTCAGGAGGAGTCCGAAAATCTTTGTTTCGTAGCAATAGCCTAAATGATACATGAATTATCGGAATTTGTTTACGGCATGTTGAAGCGGTCTTACGCAATTGATTCTTTATTCACTGATTTCATCTCTGTATGTAGTGAAGAAAGGTGGTAGGAAACAAAATTCACCATGTAATGGACTCCCCTATTCATGGCAAACACGATGGTGCAAGTTGCAACTCTTTATTCCATTGCGTTTGTAAGTTAAAGTTGTTTTTGTAAGCACCTGTAATTTATTTTCCTATTACTTGCTGTACAAATTAATCTTTCTGTTGCTGCTACTTTGTAGGGCTGTAACTCTAAAAGTTGTTGGCATACAAGGCTGAAACTTGGCCAGAGCATGCACTTGGCTAAGTAGATTATAAATATTTAAAAATAAAGAATTTGAAAAATGCACCATTATGTTGGGTTTTCGCAGATCCAGTTACATACATATGCAAACACAAATACCAATACAAATACACACGCCTGTACAAAAACACTTGCCTACACAAACGTACAAACTTGGACATGGTCTTCTAAAAAAAAGTTTTTAATGTCTTGAAGTGTCAACTATTCTACGAAAATATCTTGACACATCATACAGCTACCATGTTGTGTAATTTTAGGTAAGAACTTCTATTTTCCAGATACGTAAATTAATGTTCCCACCTCATAGAAGGCCACGCCCTAGATCGCACATGATCTACAGGTACCTGGACGTTGCTTTTCAGGCAAATCCATATACACATCCTCAACAAGTTTCTTCACCACCAAGTCGTTATTTCTATCTCCATACTCACACAGTGCCTCTAAAAACTTCTCGAAAGTTTTGGTCTCACCGATCATCAGTCCACCTCTCATTGATTCTAATAAAAGGCGTGTCTTTCCACTGTCGGTGTTTTCGCAAGCAACACTTTGAAGTAACATGGTATCTCCTAGTAATCCTTTGCTTATAAACGTAGACAGCATTAAGTTCGCCGGCAAGGCCTGCTCTAAATTACGGTAATGTTTTTCAAATGCAGCGAAATACGTCATGCTTGGCACTCTCGTCTACTAAGAACTAGTCTCGCCCCCAGACAACAAGGGTCTGGTGACACGCAATAAAAACGTTAGGCAGTATAAAATAAAGCCTTACAATTTCCATATGACATCACGTATTACGTAATCTGAGGCATGAATTCAAATAGTCAGCGATGATGGAGCGCTGCTAAAGATCCATGATGCTGCCGTAAAAAAGCATCGGTGTAGACCGTGAATGGGACACAACGATAAAGAACAAAGTGAGTTCTAGTTGCGTGAAAGTATAGGAATATCTGACGTCAGAAGCGTACTCGAATCTGATTGGTGACCGATGAATTCTCGGTCGTATACGTCACTGCCAAGAGTTTGTATTGCGTGTCACCAGAGCCTTGTGGTCTGGGGGCGAGACTAACTAAGAACATGGTCTTAGAGAACACGTACATTTACGAGACTATAGGTTTCGTTTTTTTCCCCTACCTAGGGCTACTTATGAGGCCCATTGCTGGGGAAGCATCTGATGATCTGCAAGATATGGAGCGGCTTCCCCGGACACACATGGTCGCTGATCACTATAGAGAAAAAGACGGTGCAGCGAAGCCATGCCAAAGTGTTGCTAAATAGCTTTGTTTCCGTGTTTGCTGATTTCTACTAAATTATTAACAATGTTGTACAAAAATATCAATTTGATTCATTTCTTCTCTCTGTCTCTGTTTAAGTCTTAAGCCACTCCAAATAAATTCTCTGTTTCCAGTCCACCGCCCGCATCATACTCGTGCAGGCCTAGCCTTTTGGTGCCACCCCTTCCTATTTGGATGAATTAGATAGTTAAAAAATAAATAAATAAAAAAGCTCTAAACATTCCATTATTCCGTATTCTTCCAATTATTCTTACATACTGACAGGCTCACCTTGAAACAATGTTAGCTCACGTGTCCACAGTGCTATTAAATCGGCACAAACTTCACATTTGTGTTATTTTGCAACTTAAGAAGAAGAAACAAGTTTAATCATGCTTTTATGCAGCTTTTTATGGTTGTGCCAGACAAATAATGGCTTGAAAAACTGCCAATATTATAATGAAATAATGGAAATGGACCGCCCGCCCGCATGCAGATATGCCTGAGTCCAGGACAGGAAACAGAGAATTTATTTGGAGTGGCCTTAAAATCAAGTTTGTTTAACATAACGCTAGCATAAATTGAGTAGCTAATTATTAGCTACATGCATATAAACCTCACTGCATGGTCATCTTTAGACAGCTTCTACTAAATCAACATTCCTTTGAGTAGCTATATGGAAACCAGATGGCAGAGGTATATTCTATAGTATAGGCTGACTAATCACATACTGTTATAACATCTTGCTTTCATACTATTTGGACAGTGCTTAAGATTATGCTGGAGAAAGCCTTTCACTTTGTTTGCTTTACTGGTAGCAGTCTTAACATGAACATTCCATGTGAGATGTTCATCAATCAATATATAGGATGATATACTCCGAGGAATTCCCACCTTGCTGAATTAAACAGCACATTCCACTTTTTTGGCCCACTATGCAAGAGAATACAGATCATGCAGCCTGCATGTAGTTTGTGGCATTCATCTATACTGTCCTTTATCTTACACACACATCTAACATTGGTTGGTAAATCATTAATAAAGCATAAGAAGAGTAAGGGCCCTAAAACAGAACCTTGTGGTACCCCAGAGGTAACTTCAGCTGAAGAGCTATGATGCGTGCCTATCAAAGCCTTGTTGTTTTCTCTCAGAAAGAAAGGCAGTCAATCAGAGCTGCATGTCCACAAATATCATAATGTTAGTTCTAGTTTGTGAAATAAAAGGTTATAATCCACTTTGTCAAAGCCTTAGAAAAATCCTAAAACATAACTTCTATTTGTAAACCATCATGCAAGTTAGTTGATAGTGTAGTTGAGTCTCAATAATCAATTTTGCTGGAATCCGCGTGTTGTTCATCACATATTATATGTAATGGTTATCTAAGTAAGTGAGAAAATACATGTGAATATAATATGATAGCTATGTTCCAACTGTTTACAACATAGCTATGCTCTAGTCTTGTGACTAGTTATGGCTTACCAACTTATAAACACTCTCACATAGGCGGTGGAGACGGGGGGGCCATGGCCCCCCACTTTTATGGGACACTTTGCAAGAAAAGATCGAGATACTCTAATAGAACAGGTAACATGAGCCCTCTTCAAACTTGTTAAGAAGATCGATATACTCTAATAGAGCAGTCAGGTATATACTCTAATAGAGCAGTCAGGTATACTCTAATAGAACATGCATTTAAATATCCATGTCCATATGAAGTTTTTCAGACATTCCAACCAGCGTTGAAACCGGGTCGGGTCAACCGGGTCACATTTTCTCCGGGTCATCCGGGTCTGACCCGGTTTACAAATTATCCGGGTCTGACCCGGATTGTATCACGTGAGAAACTAAATTGATCGTTTAACGACGTGGAACCTATAAATGCTAGTCGTGTAGCTCTTTCGTGAGCCACGCCCACTTATCGCGTTACAAACATACGCTCAGCCACGCCCATTTATTAGTAAGTGCAGTCTGTGGCATGTAACTGTGTCCGTTGCTGTGAGCAAGCTTATGTGGAGCCACGCCCACTAATCGATTATTGTATGAGTTGTATATAGTCTAGGTCTAGTCTTGCAGCAGGATAAGTACTTTGTGAGCCACACCCATTTTATTATATTGGGAAAATGCAATACTAAGTATGTACGAAGCCACACCCAATTGCTGTCTGTAAACTCACAGTAACTACGTGGAACCAAACCCACTGACTGATTTTAAATTATAAACTTACCGGCGTAGTTATCACATAACTACTCGTTTACTCAACATGAATCGAACGCTAAAAACGTAGTCTCGCTCGCTCAAGAATACCCGAAACATAGCTCTTATCGCGCGCCTCGGCTTAATTCAATCCGGGTCACATCCGGGTCAAATCCGGGTCTGACCCGGATTGCTATCCGGGTCAGTGGGTCATCCGGGTCTGACCCGGATTGCTATCCGGGTCAGTGGGTCATCCGGGTCAGCAGTAGTGACCCGGTTTCAACGCTGATTCCAACATTAAATGCAAAACTTAGCATGACCTTATACTGCTATAGCTTTAGTGTGCAGTGTTTAAAGATATAGAGCTCCAGTAATTTATCACTTGTGTTATGCAAAATGAATTCATGCTATGCATATTTGTATAGTATTATTGTTTTGATTGTCATTTGTATCAGTGGATTCATGGCTCCTATATACCACAGTGAGATATAACCATCACTTACAGATTACTATGTGTTCTCTCTATGTGTTATGCTGTCTGTTTCCACTAGGTGACTTTATCTAGTACTACCTTCATCCCAGGGGCACTTAATGCATCATAATTAATGTACTTTTTTGCATAAAATATAGCAATTTGCTGAGTTTTGATTTATTAAAATATTGAAAGTCTCCCAGCGGCTGGGGGCTGCGCCCCCAGACCCCTGCTTCTAGTAACTCAATGCTGGTGCTGGAACCCCCCTTCAAAACATCCTGGCTACGCCCCTGAGTAGGGATCTAGATACTCTAATAGAGTAGTCACAGTATTCAGATTTCTGAACACATAGCTACATGTAGGAAATCTAACAACACGTCAAAGTTTTGTCAGAGGAAACGTCCAGATACATGAAATTTCCGATGTTTTAGGAAATGTCACAACATGTGACATTTATGGTATACTGATTTACTCCAGGTTTGATATACTAAATTCAACACTGACATTTCCATGCTGATTTTTGGTCTGGAAATGTCACTTTCCCTGTGTTGCCATCACCATACTGACCATAGATAGCATGTACTACATACCCACGTAGTATATACTATCTATGCCATCACTAAAATACCGGAGGTGTCGGAGGGATTTGATAATGATTGATTTTCGTATGATTTACGTGAATGACTGCTCTATTAGAGTAGTTCGATTGTATGTACTGAAAATCAGTTTTACTGAGTGGACTCCCTGCTTAAAAATTACAATTACAATGTAAAAATTTTCGTGTAAACTTTTTGTACAAGTTTTTGCATACGAAATTATTTTACAACGATAAAGTTCTAATCGAAGGGCGGCTGCACCAGACTAAGGGTGGCAACTCCGGCTGTGGGCGCACTCCTGCGTACACAGAATAATAACCGGAAATATACGGAGCAATTTAGATTTCGGATTTCATTTAGATTTCAAAGCATCTACAGCTCATGGCTCACTTTGCTGTATTTGAAAAACATTACCGCAATTTGGAACAGGCCTTGCCGGCAAATGCAATGCTGTCTACGTTTATAAGCAAAGGATTACTACGAGATATCACGTTACTTCAGAGAGTTGCTTGCGAAAACACTGATTGTGGTAAGACACGCCTTTTATTAGAATCAATGAGAGGTGGACTGAAGATCGGTGAGACTAAAACTTTCGAGAAGTTTTTAGAGGCACTGTGTGAATATGCGGACAGAAATAACGACTTGGTGGTCAAGAAGCTTGTTGAAGATGTGTACAAGGATTGGCGATTTCCCGAGAACCTAAAGAGACAACGTTATGCAGGTATCTATCTATCATTGTTCAGTGTTATTGGCAGTACAACACACACAAACGGTATGCAATTTGCCTGCCCTAGTATGCCCTATAGTTCCAAAAGTACTCAATCTGTGTGTATGCCTATATAGTCTTGCATAGCCAGACCACTACTTTTTCTTTGTGTGAGGGTGGGGAACTACTCAGACACTGAAAAAGTAGTAGTCTGGCTATGTGAGACTATGCCTATGAAGTGTTTGAAAAAATAGCTCTAGTTAGCTAGTTTTGCATACATCTGATGGAACATACGTAGCTAATTATGAAGAAGGTTGCTATAGACGGGTTGCCTATTTAGGGCATGTCCCTTGTGTAACGCGAGCAAATGCGACTTTCCGTTTTACGCATGATTACAATGTTGGTCTAGAAGTCAATAAAAAACCTATTTTTAAAAATAGTTTGACAAACATTTTTGATTCTTCAAAGGTACAAGGTGAGTTAAAATCATCCAGTCTATCATTCTAAGTAGTAGCAAAGTCTTACAAAGAATGTTTTCAGTGAGTTTTATCGCTATCCAAAAACCCGAGATTGAGAGAAAAGCATCTTCTCGTTCAGCCTTCACCTTACACGCTGGATATGTTATAGCTCGAACCTTTCTCTATAACATACTTTCTGTTCTGAAGGCTGGTTAACTCTTGCTTGCTAAAGTTAACCGAAACGTTCATTTTCTCCATTAGCCGTAATATATTTTTGACTTAGCGAACTTGGAAAGTATGTGGAAAATTTACGGTAAAACGACCACGCCTTAAAATGGCAACCCGTCTATAAAAGCAGACAATATAATCATGACGGAAACACTGTAATTTTTTTTTTCACAAACTAACCTGTAGAACTATTTCACTGGTTTCATTGTAACACTAATGCAGTGAATGTTAAGATGTCATCAGAACGTTCCCTTCCAAATATCTGTCATTCCATTTGCCATAAAAACATTACGTGATTTTCAACCTTAAAAATGACATGCTTAAATTTCCTGTGATTTCTTTCTGCTAAAGCTCATTTTAATTGCTATTCACTACTCTTCCCAAATCTAGTCCAGAATCTGAGGTATCTATCACATGTTGCGGGTTGTTGTGCCTTTCATTACATGCCCCTGAAATGTCCAATACAAAATGGATGGGTTTGATGCCCCAACATCTTCTGGCATCATTGTACTCACAGAGAGTTGTTCTACACATACCTATCACACCTGGAAAGTTACTAAACAAACACCAGGTGGGCAATACACAATAATTATTTAATGACTTTTCAATCAAAATGTATTGGACATGCCTGTTCCAGCTGGTAGTTTTGCCATGAGCAGAAGTATAGCAAATGTCCACAAACTTCTTGATGTGACAAAAAAAGTGTACCAAAAAGGTACAGTTAATGAAAACACAGGCAGGGAGATTGAACCCTGGTCAGTTAATAGCTTGAGGTTAACAGGTTAGTGCACAAACACCAGCTATGCTGGTAGACCTTCAGTGTATCTGTAACCAGTCTCTGTCTTTGTAATCCTACCCCCTGTTTGTGTCATATATACATTGTAAAGAATAACAACAATGTTGTTTGCCTGACAGGAATGTATTTCTGTGAATCTTCCTTATACCAGTGTATTCAACACACTATAAAGAGCAAACAACAACAAGCATAACGTAGCACCAAAAACATGTATTGGGACGGTATTATGATTTGGGTGAACATAATCTAGCAACTCAAATATTATTGTTGTAAAGTGATGCTATGTAACAGTTTTTTTCCACAGCTGTGAGGGATTTTACTGATATGTATACCCAAAAGCCTGATTGAATGTAAATATTGGCAAGACCCAAAACAGTCTGGTATAAGCATCCTGGGCACACTCCCCTGATAGGTAAAAGAACAAAGAGCACTCACCCTGTTTCTGTTATGCATCAATTGATAGCAGTGTTAATTGCATGGGATGATAGCCCTCAGAACGTTATTCATGTACCACTATGCTTTAAATACAATGCCAGAAAAATTGTGTTTGTGGGATTAAGCCTACCAACTTTGCTATTGGGAAGGTAAGGTAATACATTACATGAAGTACTTAGGACTACGTATAAGTTACTCACCTATTTATATCTAGTTGTCCTCTTTGTCTTGTTCTGTGGTCTGCTGAATGGCTGACACATGATAGGTGGAAATACACATATATGCATTGCCCAGACAATTATTTACATATCATTATGTTGTTTAGTACCTAGTGCAACTACTAGACTAACCTGTAAACCAAAACCCACAATTTAATGCTCCATGCCAATCAATATAGCGAGTCAAAGTGTATCATATCTTTGACCTGGTTGTGCATAAAAACCATGAGCAAACCGCATTCCCATGATATTGCCTGGGCAATGTGCAAGTTACACCCTCAGCGGCGCCTTTGAACACCCTCAGCGGCGCCTTTGAACACCCGTACTAAAGTGAGTTAAAAGTTGAGCCTTAAAATGTGTGCCCAAAGAGGTATGCTTAAAAAGAAAAGATGTGTCAGTACCTGGATTCAAACCCACTACAGTGGATCCCCAAACTCCAGTAATCTGAACGCTTGCTAATCTGAACAGTAGAAATGACTGTTCTATTAGAGTAGTTTGCCAACAAGTATATGTTCTATTAGGGTATTTAAACTGGGCTCAGTATATAATCAATGGGTTCACTAATCCAGACAATTTCACTAATCTGAACAGACTTGTGTCAACTTGAGAACAGAGCTGTTTGGATTAGTGAGGATTCACTGTATCTTCTACATGCTAGTTAAGTGCTTTACCACTTCAGCTATTTGTACTATGATTTTCAAAGGAATGTAGCCCAAGTTTTCTCTAAGCCATGGCCTTCAACGGGCTGTAGAAGACACGGAAGCATGTATAGATAATAAAAAAATTTAAGTAGGCAGTTGATGAGTTCTTCATTTTGAGCATTAATTGTTGGAAAGACTGGCAACTAAACAGCATGACAGGCAGACAGACAGCTTTATATATAGATAAAAATCAAAGTTTTCCATTCGGGGGAGGAGGAGGAGCTTCATGTGGCCATTAATGGTCTGCAATTCATAATCTTTGCTATACAATCTTGTTCAGCTTTATAATCTGTCAATCTCTGAAATGTTATCTGATTGTAAATTTCAGTTTTAGCGACAACCGAAGTTCTTGTAATTGTGTCCTAGCATGCTGACACAATATATGGCTTATTTCACAGGTAGCGCTCATCTTTGAGAAGGCTAGTTATTCCTGAAGTATTGTTGAGCTTGGCAGCTTTATGTTGGCATATACATGTACAACAGCAGATGTCTACATTTGCATATAGGTTCCCTATAATTTTGGTGGTAAGTGTGTTTTATTTTAATGTGTGTAGAAGAAAATTAGGCAAATGTAGGAGACCTATATCTCAGCTGGGACAATCTCTGTAAGATAAGTACTAGTAATAGCATGGGTAGCAGTGAAATTTGGGATAAATACCACGAGTGTTGTATTGGAAAATGGGGATAAATTTCATGAGGCGAAGCCGAGTGAAATTTACCATTTCCAATACAACAAGAGTGGTATTTATCCCAATTTCACTGCTATACCCATGCTATTCCCAGTTAATACCATACTCGCTGCACATAGGAATGCTGTGCATTAGCATTGCTATGTACGCAATTTGTCACTATGTACTAAACACACGTCAACACTAATTGGCGCTACATTGTTAACATAAATTCTAGCCAATGAAATTGCAATTACAACTTTTTCACTGCTGTCAGTGAAATACGGGATAAATTTCACTGCTACTATTGAGACTTTTGTATGGGCAGTGAAACAGGTATGGTATTTTGCACAGAACTTGCACTATGAAAAACAGATGCACGTATAAAGATTACTTCCAACCGTGCCCTATCAGATGTGTGCACAAATGCAACAGTAGGATGGCATGCAGCTTTAGACATCCATAAGACAAATTAGTAAGTTATACTTAGCATCAGAAAATAATTTAACCCTGAAAACCACACCCTTTTTGTGGCTTGGATATTTTGGTGTGGATATCCATATTTACTGGTGTTGGTACTTATAGTACTTTATACTTATATCTCTATGTTTTCTACAAGTACAATTTAATAGTCATGACAAGTAATTGCGCCCACAGAAAATTATATGTTGTATTGTATATCACAAGTGTAATGGAAAAATTAGAATTTTATATTTAGGTAGGGATCATATAAATAGAAGCAATGAAACAAGAGAGGTCAGCAGCTATACTAGTGGACACTTAATCCCTAATTCAGTCATATGGCTACAGAATATATTGCCAGATTGAATTAAATGTCCATGTATATACTGTATTGCCTCGAATTACAGCCAGTCTTGTATAAATTCCTGGTCCCGAATATACAGCATATAGCATCATAACAAAAATAAATGCCGGGCCTTGAATAAATGCTGGGTTTCAAATAAACGTCTAGTGCAGTCATTATTTCTAACAATTCCGGGTTGTGGTATCAACAATGAAGTGAAGAATGTTTTATGGAGTTCCTTTTAAGCTTGAATCTGTGAAATATGCTGAGACAAGGAGAGTACAACACCCAAGGTATGAAGTTGACTCGTGAATGCTGATCAGGTATATAAACGCCGGTTTCATATAGTCGCCGGTCTCATTTAGTAGCCGGGATAAAAATTTGCTTGAAAGAAATAAATGCCCGGGCTGTAATTCGAGGCAATACGGTACATTATAAACTACCTTTATTTCTACAATCCCTACTCAAATACAAAATTTCGTACACTTGTTTGTTTACTTATTTGCAATATAATTATGACTGGTGAACCAATGCATACCACATCAAAAGAAAGAATAGTACTGGCCAGATATTATAAAAATCAATAAGTGACTTAATGTGCACCTCAACTATCAATTATTGAAAGTGATGTGGCCATTATATTTTATCTTTAGCATTGTTCCATCTGTGGTACAACATTACAAATAATCAACTGTATAAGAAGTGCCAGGTCATTACGATTATAGCAACTATAATGTGCACCCTGACTGAGAAGTGAAGTGGCTAATAGGCTTCATTTTCAGCTATGTTCAGCCCATTACACAGCATTTCAAATGAAGAACAGTACAATAAGTACCTCTGCAATCAATCTAGCCAAATTACGGACGATTCCTCTTGTGACACCCAGATGAACTGAACCCATCTGGCATTACTGCGAATCAACAACTAGCTATGCAGTAGTGAAGAAAGAAACAGAACATAAAAGGAGGACAAAGGTAAGTCTATGATACAAGCAGTGCACTGTAACTGCTGTAGTTAGCAAAATGGCACATCTTGGGTCAATACAACATTGAAATCAAGCCAGAAATCAGCTAATAGAAAATTCAGCTAAACAGGTTAAAGAAAAAAAACAGCTTGGCAGTATTGATTATACATAACCAAGCCCAAAAATACCTTCAGAGCAACCCCATGAAACCCTTCCAACAGGTTATATTGAAGTTTTTTTTGTGAAGGAAAAGTGACACTGGTTGTACGTTTGGTGATATTTTTGGGCAAGTAAGTTCAAACCTCATGTCCTACTATTCTACTGTTAATACTGTAGCTGAAATGTAAGCCCAGCTGTGAAAAAGATGCAAAGACCTTTAGTTTGAAAAAGGAGTAATAGTGGCAGCTATACCGTACTATAATGTCAATAGATTTGTAATATTGTTACAAATATATCGACACTGATTGATATCATTGCAGCTACCATTGATATTATATAAACAGAGTGATTAATGATTGGAATAGTTTACCAGATTATATCATAAATGCTGCTGGTTTGTTAACATCTTTCAGGAACCTTTTAGATGAACATTGGATTATTTTTATATTAATTGATTTGTATGTATGTATATTGAGCAGGATTCACATGATTGTGCCTTTTTCCTGAAATTCAGCCATTCTTGTTTATATAACAAAGCTGTAGTCAAGAGTTTATACTGTTGTATTAAAAATGTTCAATTTGTTACTTGCATTCAACCTGATTTAGAAAATGTGTGTATTAATGCTGTATTAGAGTATCTCATACACTTACACACTTGATACCATCTAATTAAATGTGTGTAAATGTAATAAATTTTACAAGCTAGTAGGGATCAAGTACTTAAACCAGGGAGTGCAAATTTAATGCCTACTTTAGCTCATCTAATTAACAACAAAGTAGCATACATATGGCTCACTTGTTTGTCAACTTTTTTATAATCCCACCAAACCAAAGTGCCAGCTTATGGTCATATGCAACAAAATGTACACCAATATTTTAATTGCTACTGTAGTCATTTTACATGATTTTTTACCTGTTACACGGTCCTACATATAAAGAATGATGTGTGAAGCTAGCCTGCAATCAATCTACTTGCATGGTATAAAAATTTCCATTTTATTCATATGTGATAGGCAAAACATATCCATTGGTGTGCTTTTGCAAGTTGACACCTCATGGTGTCAGCAAAAGGAAACAGGATGCAAATGCGGACAAAGATCATGACACATGCATTGTATGTACATATATTGTGGTGCCAAGTGAGACACCTGTTGAGGTGAAGTGAAGTCTAACAGTCAAAAATTGAACCAGTAATCTTATTCGCCATTCGTGAGATACGGATAAGCAGAATTTGAGGAAAACGGGACGGGAACGGAAAGTGGAAACAGGAACGACCCACGGAAATTCCTGATAAAGGTCATCAAGGGTCATGCAATATGCAGGTTGGACAGGTTGGATTTTACTTCTTTGCGGCATTGTTTGAATCCTTCGCTAAAACAAACAAAACATTCTAATAAAGCAGTCACCTGCATTAAAATACCCTAATAGAGCAGTCAAGAATGTTTTCTTAACTATCCCACCGGGGACCCACATTGATGTCCTGTGAATTGATGGGCTACATAGCTGTCATATTATAGGTATCTAAGTCATCAATATTGAAAGTTAGCTACTTCCTTGAAACCTTACAAAGGATTCTAATTAACTGACAGTGGTAGTTGTACCTGCAACCTCAGGAATAAGTCACATGATGGGTATGTGGTAGCTGGAGTATGTGTATAGGTACATGGCTCCAATGAGGAGACTAAGGACAATATGAACAGTCATGCATGGCGACTCCTCTTGGAGCCACTTCACTACAAGCATACCAGTGCTGCATACGTACTCCCATCATATGACTTCTTATCTGGAAGCAGTAGTGTGCAGGTTTCAAAGCCTATAATAGACACTGTCAGTTAACTAGAGTACTTTGTGTATCGCAGTTTTCATCAGTATTAATTTCAAGTCAGCTATGTTCAATATTTTAAAATGTTTATGCCAGGTTTTCAAAGAAGTAGCTAACTTTCAATATTGATGACTTAGCTATATAGTCTATCTATGACAGTTATAGTCCATTAATTCACAGGCCATCAATGTGGGTCCCTGGTGAGATAGTTAACAAAACGTTATTGACTGCTCTATTGGAGTATTTCAATGCAGGTGACTGCTCTATTAGAGTGTTTCGATCATTTTAGTGAAAGGATCCAGACAATGCTGCAAAGAAACATTGTGCTGTAAAATTCAACCTGTCCAACATGTGTTATTGCATGATGACCTGTATTGGGTGTTTTCTGTGGGTAGTTTCCATTTCCGTTCCTGTCCCGTTCCCATTTTCCTCGAATTCTACTTACCCATGAGATACACGCATTCTCTGACAGGAAAATCATGAGACATTTTAACTATGTAATTATTGTCTGTAGTTTATTATATTCATGTGTGAGTAATTAGCTTGTGGACTGGTCTATTGTAGAGAGAAACTATTTTTAGTAAATATTCATTAACTGTAGGCTATGAATATATGAGGGGGCATAGGAAAAGGGACCTATAGTGGTTAACATGGAATTTGAGTTATGCTAATCAAAGAATTCTACAACTCACCAGCTATTCATATTTCAAGTCAATACTCAATTGTTTCACATAGTTATGAAGAATTTAAAGACAAGTGTGATTTCCCAATGTATGTAATTTACTATAATTACCTAACAATAAACGGAAATTTACTGACTTTTACTCAAAAGTTAAAAAGTCTCTATAGGTCCCTTTCCCTATGCCCCCTCACATATGTTTGTATTTGTCTATGTATTGCAGAGCCTGCTCTCACTGTGGTAGTTCCTGTGTGTTGCAGACTTGGGATCAAATACAGTGCATAGTATTTACTAATACAAATACTAGAAATTTTACAAATACAAATACAATTGCAAATACTTTTGTCAGGATAATATTTAAATACAAAATACTTTTCAAAGTGTTTAAATAAAATTTTAAATACTTTGTTGTTAATAGATTTTCCAAGTGACTCAACCATTTAATTGTCTATCTACACTGCAGTGACTGTACGCGTGCATATACCTTCTAATCTTTACACATAATATCAGATTGTTATTACCATGAACTACAGTACTGTTATTAAATTGTAAGGCAACATGCTAGCTCTATGTATGTACAAGAGGTGTACATATGTGTATTGTACACTAGTGATTGCATCATTATATCTAGTAAATATCAATCTTTTATCTGTTTGCCTACATCTCTCAAACAGAAATGATTTTCATGCAATGCTGAAAAGTCTTTCAATGGGTGCATACAAAGCTGGCACACACAAAATTTGGGTTGCTAGTTTAGCCAATAGGGAATATTTAGTTTAGTAGATCCTTCTCTTGTGGTAAGTATGGTGACAGTAAATATTCTTCGACCATTAAAGTGGTATAATAGTATTAGATGATACTGTACCACCTATGAAGTCATTGTAAATGTTATTTTCTTGGTTGGGGGCTCCGACTCCTGATATTCAAATGACATCGCATATGATCACTTGGGAGTCATGTATATAAATGCACTATCCCCTGCTACTTAGGTCTTTACAATAGCTTGAAGTGTAAAGCTGCATATATATATATATATATTTAGAAGTGCTAATGAAAACTTGCTGAGGTATAGTTTTATGAGAAATGCATGCAATGCCTACTGCCATTAAATGGTAATTTGATTTCACTATAATTATGGTGGAGAGGAAATAATGAGCTAAGAAGGAATCAATGCAACTTGCACTCTTCTAGATATGTAATTACACCACTGAATGAAGTTTTGACAGAAGAAAAATTGACAAATTTAATGAATCAGTTAAAGTTTTTAACTTTTTCATACTACAGGAGTTCAATTCTATATATCTCTGGCAGTAAAACATTACCCATTATTTACTCTTGACATTATTTATATATAGAAGACTAGACTGAACAAGCAAGTCAGACATACCTATGTAATATTAGTGACCATAAACACCATTACTTCCTAGTAGTTGCCAGCTCTTTCACTTACAGTAAGCACATGCCTTCTGCCATTTACTGAAATCATATTATGTGCATTATGGTCTGTTCTTGCTCACCTGAGCTCTCCTTTCTTACCCCCCTCCCTCCCTCTGTGGAGGAGCTAGCTGTATTTCTTTTGATTAAAGCACTAATGTATGTGTTAAATTGTGTTTATGTTCTCTTTTGTGTGTGTGCTTGCCTTGCCAGGGCTCCAGCTGCTTTAAAGCTCCTTGGTACCCCTGCATCTAGGCCCCTTATTTATTTCCTGTACATTTGTGTTGAATCATAAGATGTATAAATCAATCTTGCCATGCCAAAATCAATTTACATAACCAGGGGCGGATCCAGAGTTTCGAAAGAGGGGGGGCACCTTTCTGAAAAACAGTTGAAGACCAAAAAAATTTGCTGAAAACCAGTTGAAGACCAAAAAAAAAAAAAAAAAAAAAAAAAAAAGGTCACAACAATAATAGCTAGTTATCCTTACCTACTATATCACGTCTGTTATGTAAAATAAAATCCTATTTGTAGCTTCATAGGTAAGCTACACTGCCTCATGAACATTGTGACTGCTTTATTAGAGTAATTGACTGCTCTATTAGAGTATATCGATCTTGTATGCAATTTCTTGAAGGGGGGGGGGGCATTTGCCCCAAATGCCCCATCCTGGATCCGCCACTGATAACTCATGAAAATATGCATATTACTGCCATATTACTGGAACCAAAATCAAAGCAGCTGTCAAACTGTCACTCAGCACGTTTGTGTGTAATAAGCACCTCTAAAAATAATTATATATTGCTGGTATTTACCATGTTCATAGCCTTTCAAACAGCTTTTAAGCACAAAGCCAAAATGTCAAAGTCAACAGTGAGACACTACTAAGAGATGATTATTTTGTTACTTCAAATATACAGCAACTATCTGCTCTTCCAAACCACCTACAACTTACTCTGTTTGTGCCCCTCCTCTCTCCAGCTCCTGGATCTGCCTTTGGGCTAATAGCCTGTGCTGTGCTGGCTGACCAGTTAACCCAACCAGTAAGACTAGAATCACTGGATTTAATTTATAGGTATGCTTGAAGATTTCGATGATGGTTGTTTGTGGTCAGCAGCAGTGAATGTTCTTACTACGTTTTGTTCACATAAATGGACGAGTCCTGGGAATATCATAGAAATATGCTTATTAAGTATATCGCAATCAAAACTTTTAGTCATTAAGAAGACAGACTAGACTTATCCAAGTCCGCAAATAGATTGATGCAGGAGCAGCACAAGTGCAATACCTGTTCTACTGATGATGATAAAACTATTCCATGAGTTTCTAATTGTTTCATGTTCTTGTGTGTATCTCAAGTTGACAGTTGTCTATACCAGTTAAAGCACTGCCTAGGCTCATGCTATACATCAAATATACCACTCAAAGAGTGCAGTGGTCCCGAGATGAAACATAACACTTGACTTTGCCTATTTTCTGTGCTATATTTGACGTCAAACACTCGCGGCAGTGCTTTATCTCTCATGAATTTATTAGCTATATACTCAGAGAAGCTAACTATATCTTAGAAGTTAAAATGGGGTTTCTGGACAAAAAGACCAAACTTCCCTATATCCACCAAAACTATTATGTTAATCATGCTTATATACTCATACACATATGGTATAATATCATATGCGTGTGTGTGTGTGTAGAGACCCGCCGATTATGCTGGCATAATTATGAGCATAATAGGTGTCTGAAAGCATTGAGCATAATGCTAGCATAATAGGTAGAATATTTGTGTAACAGTATGAATTCTTGCTTATCAAAATAGCTATCACAGAAAGATCGATATACTCTAATAGAACAATCACATAACTGACTGTTGTATTAGAGTATATCGATCTTTTCTGTGATATGCATTTTGAAGAGTAAGTTTGTGCTTCAGCCACTTGTTATTTATCCATAAATTGAAAATTATTACTAGAGCATGAGAACTGAGGCATAAATAATTGGGCATAATTTGAGCATAATGGGTAAGTATTGAGCATAAATTTAAGTATAATAGGTAAATTTTAGAGCAGTGCAGCATAGCATAATAGGTAAAATTATGAGCATAATCGGCGGGTCCCTGTGTGTGTGTGTGTGTGTGTGTGTGTGTGTGTGTGTGTGTGTGTGTGTGTGTGTGTGTGTGTGTGTGTGTGTGTGTGTGTGTGTGTGTGTGTGTGTGTGTGTGTGTGTGTGTGTGTGTGTGTGTGTGTGTGTGTGTGTGTGTGTGTGTGTGTGTGTGTGTGTGTGTGTGTGTGTGTGTGTAAACAATGACGTACTACACAGAACAATGTTCACAATTACACCATGTATATTCTGTTGTTTTGTAGGAGATAGAATAACTCCTACCAACATTGCTGAAATACTTAGACAACAAGGCCCTAGCAAATGGTTACGTATCACTGTATTTGTAATTGCTGTGGGTGTAGTCTTGTTTTGTTTTCTACAAGCAGAAGATGCAAATAAGCCAGAAACAGATATTACGGATGATATTGATACAGATAATTATCATAAGCAGGAAACAAATATTACAAACATGCTGTTCCTTGTGATAATGTTTGCTATAAGCATGTCTGTTATTCTTGTTATCATTGTTGGTAACTTTATATAACCACAAGTTGTCCTTTTGTGGTACTGTAATATTTGTGTTGATTGTATACTTTCTGTTAACTTTTCATCAAGTTACGTTGTTCTGTTGTAATGACTATGAATTTCAAGATGGTCTCTAAACTTTGTACATCATTAACTTTTAGTCCATTACTTCAGAATCTTTAGTATCAAGAGCTTATGAATTATTGTTAGTAAGTATCTGTCAATCTACTTGAAACACTGCATATCGAGATAACACACTCAGTCAAGCTATATAATTTACTTTGTAACTAAATTAATGTAGTTATGGATCTTGAAGTGTACCACATTGCTAGGCACCGGCCGATTATGCCGGCATAATTTAAAGCATAATAGGTGGCCAAAAGCATCAAGCATAATGCCAGCATGTTTGAAAAATTAATTAAATGCGCAATACGCGCGCCTGAAAGAAAGCAAATATTCACTGCCAATAGTATTATTAGTGCGTTTTATAATCAAAAACACGTAATACAACTTATTAAACCGTTTCTTTGTTGGTTATTCACACTTTGCAGAAATAAGATCGAGATACTCTAATAGAACAGTCACTTACTCTAATAGAGCAGTCAGGAAAGGCTGATATACTCTAATAAAACAGTCACTTCTAGAGCATAATTTTGATTTTGAAAGCATAATTTTGAGCATAATAGGCTTAATTTTTGAGCAATGCTCAAAAGCATAATAGGTAAAATTTCGGGCATAATAGGCCGGTGCCTACACATTGCGTTATATGTACTACTGCAGTAAATATAATTTATTACTCGGTAACCACTGTGGCATACACTTCAGAACTGACTGATTTGATGAAATATTGGTAGACTACAAAACTGTTCTTCACTTTATTTAGTTAAATGCACTGTATCAGGGTACTTTAAATGCACTGTATCAGGGTACTTTAAATGCACTGTATCAGTGGTACTTTAAAGAGCAGGGTGGAGAATAGTATGCTGGGAAGTAATATAGACATTTAGTAGTATGTACACGTTGAGCTGAATCCTCAGAAACATGAAAATCACGATCTTGAAAGTTGAAACTTGGCTCATTTGTAGTACTGTTTGACTCACTGAAAATATTTTCAAAACAAATGCCTGACACGATACATAAATGTATGGTCAATCAAAATTTTCACCATGAATTTCCTATGTGGAAGCCATAAATAAATTATAGATCCATTATTACTCAGGAACTTGTAATGGAGCCAAACCACACATGTCTGTTGTCAACACTTACTGTCACCACTACTCAACTGGTTGGCTGAATTGTTAATTCTCTTGAGAAAAAAAATCTATTTTTCATTTTTAGCTGTTTTTCAGGATCCAGCTGAACTCATAAATACTGAATATCAAATCCTTTGTTTCCAATGTAAGGACAACTGATGGTCAGTTGTAAGTATTGTAGGTATTCTGGCAGGTCTTGTCAACATATCATTTTCAAGCTGACAGATTGACCAAACGATTAAAAAGAACTCTTGAAACTGCTGCACAATGTTGTGTCAAAGTGAGGAAGCAGATTCTTGTAGTACGTGAGATAAATAAACGTGGAACCAGTTGGTGAAATTGACATCTCTATCTAGCTGTTGCAGACTCCAAATAGTTCCACTACTTTCAATTTATTTAAATGGAGCTACATACATATTATATCGAAAATATTATTGAATTGTACAGTTAGCTGACTGGAGTATATAATTATATAGTATGTATGTAAAGACTTGAATGTTATGTCATATTACGTGAGATTTAGTACTTAGCACTCTTCCATAGGTAAAGAATGCATGTAATGGCATCATTACTGTTGTTGTTTTTCAGAATTAGGTAAACTACAGAAAAATAAAAACAATCACATGCATGAGCCATACACTTGAGGGCTGTGATACTGTATTACATATTATGCAATGTTTATATATGGAGACAGTACCGGACCATGACACTGATCGTTCAACACAGTGTGGTGTACATAAACAGTTTTTATTTACGTATTTGGCTGATTGAGTGTATGTATAAATTGGTGACTGAGCATTGACAAATCCCAGAAACCAATTTTCTTTTGTCTTATTACCAAAAAGTAACACCGGCATGCCGTGACAAATTAATAATTGGTTTGCTATAGAAAGTTTTATGCATAGGAAACATTTTAAGGCAACTTTTCACTATAATGACACTATTATACATCCTCACTTATAATTGATCTGTGCAGAGACTTCGGCACTTTAAAGTAAGTGATCATAGCTGCCTTTTAATCACTACTATATGTATGTACATGTGTACTGTGAAATGTCCACTGGTATATTTGCATGTATAACCTACATATACCTACAGATATACTAGTAGATATTTAATGCATAATTCAGTAGAGACTGAATTATCTAGGGATTAAATGTCCACTAGTATATCTGCAGGTATCTCTTATTTCACAACTTTTAGCTATTCCGGTCCTTTTCCCACTTTTTAATTTGATCCCTAATCAAAGTCATGAAGGAGCGTGATATATACTAGCAAGGGTTTATAATATTTGTATGTGGCGTGTGTCTATAATTGGCTTAACTTTGAGTCTATTATGTTCCAAAATTCACCTATTATGCCTTTTGGAATTTCCCCAATTTTCTGCCTATTATGCTTGTTTTTATGCTTTTCAGAAATGCAGTGTGCTTTTATTTTGTGTTTTTTTCTTTGTGCAGAGAAGTTCTTTATATGATACAATGTAAATGGAGAAGTGTCACTTCAACTGCTACATAAAAATAATAGCAATAGCTTGAAATTGGATATGCTCCAGAGTTCGTAGGCATATTAGAGCAGGGGGTCTGTCTAATATCTTTTGTATGCAAATAAAAAGTTATGTATTGTTTCTGATTGATCTTCTGAGTAGTACCAATTGGTCTTCAAAGGACAGCAACTGCTCAGTATAATATGTAATTTGTATTTGCATCACCATGTCAAGAACATATTAGCCTCCTGGTGATAAGCTCTTAATGGTTCTTATTCTCTCTCTTTGCATGCAATGACTGTTCTATTAGAGTGTTTGACTGTTCTATTAAAGAATTTCGATCTTCTTGAAATACTTCCTTGGTTTTATATCATTCCAGACCTCATGCACTATTTTCAATGTCCAGACATTCACTAGCTATCTGACTCAACACTAATTTTATTATCATCAGAACTTCTATTGTATTGTTTTCCAATCGAGCTTCCATTATAAGGCCACTAACTTGTCACAGTCATCAACCGCCTGCACCAAAATTTTCTTTTGCCCATACGCACTCATTATTGCACAAGATTGCAGCATGGATTTTTTGAGTGTTGTGGTAGTGGGTTTATCACGTAGAAAAGTACTATTTCCATGGAAAATTAACTGCAATCCCATTGAGATACAGACACTATTTATGAATGTTTTTTTACTTCTGTGTTGATTAGAGTGCTTTCTGGAGTATCAACAACCACCAAGGCATCAACAGTGAGTGCTACAGTGTACATTAGATTATACACTAGCATTGGTACCGTGACCTGAGCTGCATGCCCTATGTGCAGGGCCATCATATCTAAGAGTCATAGTAGCTTTAGTGTTAGCGATTCCGGGAGAATTTTAAAATTAATGGAAATAGTTTTTATTTAGCATAGCCTTGTGCAGTAATCCCTGAGGATCTCACAAACACTTAGTTTTTAAAAATCCGTCATAGGATGGTAGAGCTATAAGCTATTTTGTCCTTAAAAATAGGCAACATTTTCTCCGTATCTTTCCATTGAAAATAGTCCCTAAAATGGCACAATTGAACAAATGCTTATAACTGAGCTTTGCAATAACATTTTGAACTTCTGTTTTCTGTTATAAATGCCTTAATACATGGACCACAGTGTAACCTTACTTGTAAGATCTTCTGAATAAAGGTCACCAGCCATTAAATAGTTACAGGCATTTAGTATCTCGCGGCTGGCAAAACAGCACACACATGGTTATTTGCAACCATTCTGTAACAGTCACCTCCACTCAAAAATACAATGTGCATGCAAAGCAAGGAGTTGTACTGTTGATTTATAGCTGCTTATATGATTATTTTTTCTCTTAATGTACAGCTCCTTGACAGCTACCAAAATGGTGCATCAAAGAGATGAGCTATTTGTGGTGCAAATTTGCTGACTTTTAGCATATATAGTAATATTGAAAACTACATGGACAAAAATGCTCACCTTGACATAACTAACATGTGCTGTGTCGTTTCTTGCAAAGAGAACATAACATTGTGGTGGCTATATTGCAAAATAATCTTATAATTGGCATAAAACTCCACAAACATATTTGTAGCAGAAAACTAACTGCACCATCGTATTCCTTGCCCCCAGAAACCCTAGAAACGATCCAATTGTATGATCAATCACTCGTACGGCAGCGAATTGATTGTGCCAACTCTCCAATGGAAGATTCACGGAGAAAATTTTATGCAAAATTTATGGAATTCCGGAATCGCTATTAGCGTTGCTACTTCAGCTACAAGCTTTCACAGCCCCTCCCCCTAATAAGACTGACTAGCCTACACGTGCTAACACCGCTGCTGTTTGCTGCTGCTGTACTGGGGTATGGTACATTACCCCAAGACTGGTGGAACTTTCATAAAGGACTTGAAAGCTTTGTTATTGAAGTTGAAGTTTATGTGCACTTGTTTTACCCTCAGTGGGCACCAGTGCTTGGTGTGCACCCTGCCAATAACCTAAAATAAAGGATTATTATACTTGTTTAGTACAAATATGCTATGGCTTGTGCAATAATGAGATAACCCGCCTGCCCGTGTTACTCTATGGAAAGTTGATGAGAAGCAAGTTAGCTCATTGTAGTGGCCTATATAATCATCATTATCACATTTTATCCAAAATCTGATGATGAGACAGTCATGTTATATAATACAAATTTTCAATGATTGAAGCTCAGCTAAACTGCTTTGCCATGCCTTGGTGCTAGTTGGCATGTGTCCAATAAATCTCAAACCCACAATGAAAAATATTATTTCGTCGAGAGCGTAAACTTGTAGTAGTGCATTTTTCTACTTGTTATCAGGATTCATTTCACCATCCAAAACAGGTTAGCCCTTGACTTTGTGACTATTATAGCAGAAGTTATACTTAATGTGGCGGAAATTTGCCCATTATGCTCCTAATTATGCTCCATTATGCTTTTCATCCCCTATTATGCCAAAAATTATCATGTGCCGGCATAATCGACGCAAGCCTAGTCTATAACTGGATCGGAGTACATTCAGCAAAGACACTAGCTGCTGCAAGTAACACTTCAGCCTTCTGTTAGAAGATATTAGGCTTGATGTCGACCTTATCAATGTCAATTGTCACCTGTTAACAATTCTCTGTCATCAGTAGAGGTATACATATAATGAAAGTGAACTTGCAGCAGTGCTTTTGTACAGCTGGCCATACTATATATTATTAGCAGTTATACTATGATACTAGTGGTTTCAACCATTGTTTAATCTCATGTGCATAATAGAGCAGTCATCCTATAGCTATTTACTCCTGCTCAGTGGGTTGTTGCATATCACTTTATATACTGGCTTTAAAAAAGGAAGCCATAGTGAGTGAAAGTCAATACTTGCAATTGTGTGCTATTTGTAAATTTAAGGGTCTGAACAGCTCTTGCAGTATAATATTGTAACAATGAACTCAGCAATCATTTTATTTACTCTCTCCGTTATAGTGTTAACACTCTATGGCTGCTTATTAACTGTTATAATACAATCAGGCACAACCCAAGCAATTACTACCACTATAAGGACAAATTAAAGGCATTCCACAATGGTACAGATATATCCTAAGTGTTATGCTCCCTTACACCTTAACTTGTGGTGTTTACATATGAGCTCCTATCTCATAAAGATGAGTGATTAGCCTGATCACATTATAGGTACAATGATCTTAACGTTATTTTGGTGTGATGGCTGCTGTTTTCAGATCATGCATAAGTCACACACAATTATGCTTACCAGGATGCCATGGATAGCGAGGTAATTCTTAGATGATGAGTACTTAGTTTGGCACAAAAAACGCTTCGATACGTGTATCAGCTGGCGAGAAAATCGTTGGACGCCATCGGAATTGTGGACAGACAGATGGCTTTTCAGCTTTATATATATAAGATATAGATGATAGAAAAGCTGCATGCTGTATCATTAGCTTTATTCAGTGATATCTTTGTACTTACTAGTACATTAAAAATTATAAAATAAAAAATGAAGTAGGGATCCAAGTGATAAAAAGTAGTGAAACAAGAAATGAACGATGGTAGCTATTACAGCATAGCTCAGTGGGAAATCCCTACTTTGGCACTGGACACAAAGTAATTGCTATACCATGCCAAAGTAGGGATTTCCCACTGAACTATGCTGTAATCGCTACCATCGTTTATCTCTTTTTTTCACTACTTTTTATTGCTTGGATCCCTACTTCATTTTTAAATTTATGATTTATGATATACTAGCAGGGGCGGATCCAGAGTTTGGAAAGAGGGGGGCACCTTGCTGAAAAAAAGTTGAAGACCAAAAAAAAAAAAAAAGGTCACAATAATAGCTAGTTATCCTTTACCAAATATATCATGTATGTTATGTAAAATAAAATCCTATTTATAGCTTCATAGGTAAGCTACACTGCCTCATGAACATTGTGACTGCTTTATTATTAGAGTAATTGACTACTCTATTAGAGTATCTCGATCTTGTATGCAATCTCTTGAAGGGGGGGATTTGCCCCAAATGCCCTATCCTGGATCCGCCATTGACTAGTTTTAGTTTTTTGTTAAAGCATACAATCCAGTCGCTGACACTTTATCATGTTTGGAAGCCAATGCTCTCCACACAGATACAGTTATAGATCTTAAGGCAATTGCTGCAACACAACAGACTGATCCTACACTCATTCAACTTCAAAGTAAATGTCCATCACTAAAACTCCAAGCTATGCCCCTACCTACATCTGATATGACAATACTATGTGAAGGGTATCTCGTCCTTACGTACCCAAACAGTTCCGTCATGCAGTTTTTGATTGTTTACATTGTCTATCTCATCCCAGCATCCGAAGTACAGAAAAGCTCATTACTGCTCGTTACATTTGGCCTAATATCAATAAAGATGTTCGCCACTGGACCAGAACCTGTTTGCATTGTCAACGATTTAAAGTTCACAGACATACCAGAGCACTACTGCGTACGTTCAAGACACCAGACTGTAGATTTGATAATATTCACATAGATATAGTGGGTTCCTTGCCACCTTCCAATGGATTCACTTATCTATTAACTTGCATTGATCGTTTTACCCACTGGCCAGAAGCTTTACCAATCAGCAACATTACTGCAGAGACGGTGGCACAGGTTTTTGTTCAAGGATGGATTTCTAGATTTGGTGTTCCATCAACAGTTACCACAGACCTAGGGAAGCAGTTTGAGTCAACATTATAGAATCACCTAATGCAGCTCTTGGGATGTAAGTGTATCAGAACCACCTCCTACCACCCAATTGCAAATGGACTTGTGGAGCATTTCTACCGTCAGCTCAAGTCAAGTATTAAGGCATATGTTGATACAACTCAGTGAGCCACAATACTCCCTATGATTCTATTGGGCATTCGCACTTCACTCAAACTGATCTACATTGCACCACTGCAGAGCTTGTATATGGCACCGCCTTAAGACTGCCTGGAGAATTTTTCAACACCTGTGCAGACACCACTACTCCTGATCCATCATATTATGTCACCAAACTTAAAGCTGTTATGTATCACCTCAAGGCAACACCTCCCAGACAACCACTACACAAGAATACTGCTGTAAGTACTGCCTTATCAAACTGTACACATGTTTTCATTCGCCACAATGCAGTATAAGAAGCCCCTGCAGCAGCCATATGATGGACCATTTCAAGTAGTAAGCAGGGCAGATAAGCATTTCACAGTGGAGGTTAAAGGGAAAAGGGAAGTTATTTCCATAGATCATCTGAAACCTGCTTTCCTTGAATCCCCTTCCCTACCACAACCAGACGTCAGCAATACTCCAGTTCCCCCCTTCCCCCCACTGCTTCAAATCATGACAGAACAATTACTCATTCAGGTTGTCATCACTGCTTGAAGGTTCTTAGTTTACTAATTTGTTAAGATGCCTTACTGTAGATATACTGATAGTAAAGTGTCAGTAAACTTAAGTATATGGAACATAATTATTTTACTAAGTTTTAAACTCTCAGTAAAACATCAGTGAATGCGGGTTTACTGAAAAACTATTAAAATAACAAACAATTAACTGTTCCATGTACTGGGGATATACTACTGTAGTAAACTAAGATACTTCAAGCAGTGCATGTACACAGGCCAAAATATCTTTCCTAACTTTTTTTCTGGTGGGGAAGTATCGTAGAGACAGTTCACGTGAACTGATGACTTCCTTAATTAGAACCTTGGGACACTGTGACTGTGTTGGGTGATTTTGTGTATTGACTATTGTGGAGTACGTTTGAATTAGTGTATGAAATTACAACAAATGCTATCCCACTAGGGACCTGTGAGAAGCCTTAAAGCCTGTAAATACAGGGAGTCCTGAAATATGTAACTAAAATGTGAAAAATGCAGAAAAGACTCAGTGGTGATTTGTCCCAATATGCCAAACTAAAACAACTATTACCAATCACCTATCGTTATTATTACTGGATTGCAAATTTACACTGTGGCACGTGATCACAGCAAAGTGAACTGATCACTGAAACAAGTCAGCATAACAGAGCAGGTGTAAAGTTAAGGTGGCGCTGAACCAATTAAGAGCAGCCACACAAAGTTAATTGTACAGCATGTTTGTGGTAATGCGTGAACAAACGCGCATAGACCACAGCGAAGTGCCTTAGTGGATGAACAAAACAAACTGTCAGACGGGTGTTACTATTCAGTGGACTGGACTACTGGACTGGAACACTGGACTGGATTACTGGACTGACATATTTTTGGTTTTTGTACATTCTATGGTTGGATTTATGGGGTCTTGCTAGTAGCTAAGCACCCTTAGGGCACCTGTAGCCCACTTCTAAATGCTGAAGACGAACAGTGGAATATGCGAAAACTAGCTGTCTCTTAATAATTTCGCTATTATTATATAACACTTATTCCTTACCCTGGTGTGTAGTAATGCTGCAGGCAGTGCAGGGAATGTGACAGCAATAGTTAACCAGCGATCAACTTTCTAGTAGACAATATCCTTCGAAATATCCTAAGCAAGCTTGAGGAGCAAGCTAGTCTTGCAAGGCCAGAACCTTAGTTCAGTGCAGGAGCTTACCAATTCGATTTTTCAGCACGGGCACTTAGCTACAATCTTTAATTGATAAGCCCCTGCACTGAAACAGAAGTCTATAGCAGTGAGACTAGCGAGACTAGCTTGCTCCTCAAGCTTCAGTGCTCTAAGGGTATCTTGAAGGATATATTGTCTACAGGCAAGTTGATCACTGGTTAACTAATGCTGTCACATTCCCTGCACTTACTGCAGCATTACTACACACCAGGGTAAGGAATAAGTGCTGTATAGTGGCATAATGAACGGTAGTAAATACAGTTTTCGCATATTCCACTGCTCATCTTCAGCATTTAGAAGTGGGCTACAGGTGCCCTAAGGGTACTTACTAGCAAGATTCCATAATAAATCCAACTATAGAATGCGTAAAAACCAAAAATATGTCAGTCCAGTAGTCCAGTCCAGTATTCCAGTCGTCCAGTCCAGTAGTCCAGTCCACTGAATAGTAACACCCCTGTCAGACCACCCAGCTACTTTTGTTGATACAACTAATGGGGTGTAACTAATCACTGGACTGGACTACTGGACTGGAACACTGGACTAGACTACTGGACTGACATATTTTTGGTTTTTACACATTCTGAGGTTGGTTTTATTACGTCTTGCTAGCTAAGGGCCTTCAGAAAACTTGCAGTCTGCTACTAAAATGATGAGTGTGAGGAGAGAAGTAAGCAAAAACTGACTTTTAGTGATTTCACCTCTATTTGTTATATTCTTCTACAGTACGTATACCTATACTCCTTATCAGTATGCTGCAGGGAATGTGCTAGTTATGGTTAACCAACAATAACGTCTTGGAGATAGTAGCAAGCTTGTACAATGCTAATAAATTTGGTAACATTTTATAGTACGCCAACCAGCACATGTAAGAACTAATCATGATAACAGAAAAAACCTACAGTTGTGCAATGAGTTTGTATATTGCATGTAGGAATGAACTTAGCTACAATAGATTGTCTTAATTAGGAAGCATAGGTTGTGTCCCAGGGGTCTGAGCTATTTAGTTGAAGGATACAGTATATCATTATAGCTAGGTAGCACAAACATAGTAAAATGATTTTTGATTAGCTACTGCTATATAATTATTACAATCTCCAAAACACAATAATAAGAAGTGTATAAATGCTGTAGAGCATAACAAGTAGTGAGAAGTCAGTTTTTGCTTACTCCTCACCTCATACTCATCATTTTAGTAGCTTCATCATTTTAGTAGCTGACTGTGAATTTTCTGAAGGCCCTTGGCTAGCAGGACTCAATAAAACCAACCTCGGAATGTGTAAAAACCAAAAATATGTCAGTCCAGTAGTCCAGTCCAGTGATTAGTTACACCCCAACTAATGTTTAGTCCCACTTTAAAATTATTAACTTGTCACAACTCTGGCTAATTTATTGGCAAATGGCCAGCTGCCATCGTGTGATTCGAGGCGTGATTACTATAATATCAAGAAGTTTGCGGAGATTTGGTCCAGCTGCACCGATTTGTTCACTATAAGTTGCATAGTTTCTATTGTACTGACACTTTGTACTCACATATCTTTTCACTCAAAAGATGAATTTCAGATTCGCAAGTACCATGAGAAAGAGCAACTCTTGACCAACAGGATGGTACCAAGTGAAGTTCAGTACACGAAAACTCTGCTCGTCATTTTCACAATAAAAGAACATAATCATCTGCAATACATTTCCAATGGGCATTTTGATTATTCTAATAGATTCATTCATATCTCGTGACATGTTTGGATTATCCCGGATTCGCTGCTAGATTCTTTTAGCTTATTCTTGAGCAATTCCAACAAGCCATAGTGAGCACATATAGCGTAAACTATCACTCGTCAAAACAATGGCAAAGTTGGAGGGTAAGTAGAATTCTAGGAAAACGGGAACGGAACGGAAACGACCAACGGAAAATGCCTGATGAAGGTTATCATCTCAATATACGGGTTAGATTTTACAGCATGATGCTTCTTTGTAACATTGTTGGACCCTCCGTACTGTTCCGCTAAAATGATCGAAATTCTCTAATAGAGTATTCACCATCCATTAAAATACTCTAATAGAGCAGTCACAGAATGTTTTGCAAACCATGTATCTCACCAGGGGCCTTTTAGTATTGAAAGCTTGTGAATCATTGTACTATAGCTGGCAACCCTCAGCCTCTTCATTGGAGTCACCTCAGCCTGACACATACTGTATCTACCGCCTACCTAACTTTTATCTTGACAAGGAACATCTTTATGTAAACACTGTCAATTGATTAGAATACTTTGTAAATCACTTCATTCTTAATTGTTGAATCTTTTGTATGGTTTCAAGGACAAGGAGTATAGTTATTTCAGTTGTTTTTTCTCCTTTCTGCAACTTTTCAAACACACCTTAAGTAGCTAATGTCTTAGTATCTAATGTCTTTGAGCAGGCTGTAGGACCAGGTGTCTTACAGACCTTCAGCACTTGTGCTGTAAAGCTTTAATGAAAACAAAATTAAATAGAGTGTTGATGATATAGCTAGTGTGTGTCATATGAGACCAGCCATGCACGTCTTGGAGCTGACAAGCAAGCTAACAGCACACCTTATCATACATAACTCTTATCAGGAAGTTGCATGTAAGTGCATAGCCTATATAGACACTGTCTTCAGTCTATATAATTAGAATACTTCACAAACTTCTTCAAGCATGTTTCAGTGTTGAATCTTTTTAAATGTTTATAGTTTTAAAGGAACAGTTAACAGTCAGTGTTGATGACTTAGCTAGTCTACATACCTAATCTTTGCCAGCCATATCATTCACAGGTTTAAAGCAGGTCCGCATAGTTTACAAAAACATTCTTGACTGTTCTAGTAGAGTATTTTAATACACGGTGACTGCTCTATTAGAGAGTTTCGATCGCTTTAGCGCCGGAACAGTACGAAAGGGTCCAACAATGTTACAAAGAAGCATCATGCTGTAAAATCTAACCCGTATATTGACATGATAACCTTCATCAGGCATTTTCCGTTGGTCGTTTCCGTTCCCACTTTCCGTTTCCGTTTTCCTAGAATTCTACTTACCCGGCCAAAGTTGGAGGTTAAATATGTGCGTGATTCTGAGTGAGATTATTGCTTCGATTTGGCATGGACTCCGTCTGGCTAGGTCTGAGTAGTAACGCACAGCAAGGCTTAACTATAAATCACTCCTTAGAATTAATACAGAGCTTTAAAACGATTTTATTGAAGAAGCTCTGTATGCGTACTAAAGTTCTAATGCACCTGTCATGAATACACTATACGCAGCTTAGACAGTCTGTGACGACTCCTTTAAGTAGAAATCTCTCAAAACCTACAAAAGTGGAAAAATAGCAACAATAAAGTCTTTAATCAATGAAATATAACAAGTAAAAATAATTGCAGCTGCTAAATTGCTTTGATTATAATTAGACTAATAACCTGCAGCTGGCCTCAAACTTCCGTTTTTGAGCCAAATTTCCTGATATGCTGAGATACGGACCGTGCCCTAATTAGCCACACCATCTCCTTTCTCGCTAAATAACTTCGAAGTTATGGGCCACCCAAAATAGTTCATTAAGCACGTGGGTTGAAACAAATTTTGTGTGACCGGACTTAATCGATTCAGCGCCACCTTAAATGGGTAAGTGCAGGCATTACTAGACTTTTAGGGTCCTTGCTGAATAGCAGCGATTCTGCATCTGAGCATGTCTTGAACTTTGAAGTGACAATTCACATGCCTATTATGGCATTTTTAGTAATAAAAATATTTATCTATAGCGTCCCCCATTCTACCAACCCTTTCAATTATCCTCACCATTTACACTAGTTCTGATATCTTCCAGCGGTCTAGGTTTGGTGCGAGATTCGGAGGGACTTCCTTGTGCCATCTGTCGTAGTAAAAGACTGATACTGACTAGACAGCTACTATATTTAGCCCGGTAGCTATCCCTCTCAATTATCCTCACCATTTAGCTACACTACTTCTGAAATCTTCCAGCAGTCTAGGTTTGGTGCGAGATTCGGAGGGACTTCCTTGTGCCATCTGTCGTAGTAAAAGACTGATACTGACTAGACAGCTACTATATTTAGCCCGGTAGCTATACGTAATTCATTAGCTGCGCGCACGAAACCCAGGAAGTTCTCTGCAGGAAGTTAAAACACTTGTCACCGATCCACGTGATCCCTTCATTCCACTGAAGCTATCCATCAAATACCGACTGAGATAACTGCCTAACTCAGTAAAAATGGAAGTGACTAAATTTATCTACACTTGTACACTAGTGATCTCTTCAATTACTTAATTACTTATCCTTAATTAATTTACTTACTTAATTACTTATACTTAATTAATTTACTTACTTATTTACTTACATTCTAATTTAATTTGTAACTAATCATTGTACTATGCTCATGCATATGAGTCTTACAATTATAAAATATAATAATAATAATAAAAAAATGGTCTCCGTTTATAGATAACCATAGATAACAGCCTAGAGAGAACTGAGAAACCATCATGATTGATGAAAATATGAGCAACAAACAAAAGTGCATGTGAGCATGTGAATTCTCGGGCAACATGTGATCACAATCAGGACCACGAATGGAACCAATGTGGGCATGGCAAGGAAGAACAAAACACAAAAATATGTTATAAGCTACCGAATCAGTATAATGGTAGGCATTCCAGTATCCGAGATTTTTTAATAAAAAAATTCTCCGTATATTCCCCAATAGAACCCTGGCACAAAAGAACAACTCGTATTTAACTTGGGATTGCTCCGTCATCCAAGCTCCAATGAGGATGAAAATCACTGTGGGGTTTGTCCACACGTTGATCATCATGAAAATCTTAGTTTTATCGTGCGCGTTACATATAAGTAAGTTTTGTGTTGTTTTGTAATCTTTTCAAGCCTTATAATGTATGTAGAATACTTTAAAACTTAAAAAAACGTACTGTCGGGTGGAAGGTAGTCACTGGTGCTTACTTTAAAGTGCGTAGTTACTTCGCTCGGGTTAGCGATTTTCAGCTCCAGAGCAATCTTCTGGTGGCTGTGTCATTAGCTCAAAAGTATAAACCACTTCAAAGTCGGCATAACAATACCATGCATAATTGAAACCACAACTCCACCTTAGGTATTGTTGCGTCATTGCGGCACCTCCACTTTAGTTGTTTACCTTACTGATAAGTTGTTAACTTGATGTTTTTACTTACTTGACATAGCCTCTTGCCTATAGGTATACACCATTGTATTGAGAAGTGTGCAATAGGTGAAACATATTTGCTCACCACAAAGTATACAAAGATAGCTGAGATCTGATATAATCTGAAGTTACTCTCATTACATGTACAAACTTGCAGATAGAAGCAACTGCAGTTTCAAGATAGTCCAGATTGCTAGATGGCTTCCTGATTCAATTGTGCCATTTTTCCCTTTAAAATGTATGGGGAGCCCCGGAGAAAAAATGTACCTTTTTTCACTGAGTTTTTAAGCACTGTGCATGCCAAAGTAGCTAATTCCAACCCAACAAACTATATATTTCTGAGATCGGCAATCAATACTCTATCTATTGAGCATATAAAAAGCCAAAATTTAAAAATCGGGCTGGAATGCCTAATAATGATAAGCACTTAACCTAATTAGTGTGCCACTCTTTACATTCCCTTGCTCCTATCTATATATGAGCTAACCATAGATATGTTATCTATGAGCTAACCAACACGATTATTGTTTTTAGTACTCAGTTACAAGTATAGCATGGGGTCAGAACCAATAGTGAGTAAAGCCTGCATGAAGACTTAAATCTCAGGCTCTGGGCAGGGGCATTTCAGGGATTCCCGGAAGTGGGGGGGGGGGGGATTTTCTGGTCCCAAATGCCCTATCCTGGATCCGCCATTGAACATACATTTTATAGCTAGCTGTAGCTATGTTCTGCATGTGAACACTATCCCACTAGCAATGGCGGATACAAGCATGATGGGGCATTTGGGCAAATGTCCCCCTCCCCCGTGAAGGGTCATAGCTAGCTATTTCTTTTGATAGAAATATTATACACTTTATGAAACAAAAGTCATGCATAAAAACTGCACATTCCAACCATTTATTGCAAACTCACTTGAAACCAAAGTCAAAACAACAGTGAAAGCGTTTTCCGCACTTGCGTACGTACTAAGCGCCTCTAAAAGTATTTATCGTGTTGATGGTGTTTAAGACTTCACAACCATCTGCAAAGACCATAATGACAAAAATCAACCTACTAAGGAGTGATCACTGCTGCTTGAAAGGTACAGCAACTAGCAAGAGAATCTGCTCTCCCCAACCACCTACAACTTAGCCTGTTTGTGCCCCTCCCCTTGCCAGCTCCTGGATCCGCCCCTGACTAGGGACCTGTGCAGGCTTAAATCCTGTGAATACAGGGAGTCAAAAACAAATGTGAAGAATGCAGAAAAGAATCCCAGACCCAGTGGTGACCACAACTTGCAGTCTGTTATTTGATGTTTAAGACTTTTATACAGCTTTTAAGACTTCATGACCATTTGAAAAGGCCAAAGTGGCAAAAAAATCAACAGCCTGCAGCTGAGCGAGGTACTATAATGGCTAAGAAGTGATGATTATTTTGCTAATTGCTGCTTCAAAATACAACTAATAAGAGAATATGTCATTTATGTAGATCAGTCAGGAATAACAGTGGGCCAAGGATGCTACCTTGTGGTACACCCGACAGTACTGGTAAAAAGTCAGAAATAGAAGAACAGATTTTGACACACTGGGAACGATTGGGCAGATAATTGTTGAACCAGTTCCAAAGATTACCCGTAATGCCATTGTGTGACAATTTAACTAGGAGTTTGTTGTGTGGCACGCTGTCAAAGGCCTTACAAAAGTCTAGACATATGGAGTCAGTTTGATGGCCTTGAGATGTGGCTTGATAGATGTCATTTAGATATAGCAAAAGTTGTTGAGTGGTGGACCTGCCAGGCAGAAATCCAAACTGGCATGTAGTGATGTTGTCAAGTACATGATTGATAATTCTATTGTAAACAAGAGATTCAAGGACTTTAGAGGTGTTGCACAGAAGGGAAATAGGTCTGTAGTTTTGCACAGATGATCGTTCAGCTGATTTGTATACCGGTACTATTAGATGGACTTTCCATTCCTGAGGGATAGCACCTGTTGAAAGGCTTAAATTGAATAGACCAAAGTGGACGAGTGAGTAACAAGGCACAGTGTTTCAAGATCTTGGGGCTCATTGTGTCAATTCCTGTAGCTTTAAAGAAGAAGAAGACTGTAGTGCATTTTACTACTCATTGTCAGGAATCGTTTCACCATTCAAAACAGGTAATATGCTCCTTTATGCTTTTCATCCCCTATTATGTCAAAAATTATGCTGGCATAATCAACGCAAGCCTGGCTTCCATATGTTTATATGTGATGGTGATAATAGGGCAACCCAATTTTTAATTCAGAAGATTGCTATCGATGTTCAGTGTGGCAATGCTGCTTCAGTGATGGCAATGATTCCTTCATCATAGGATTGGACAGAGTTTGCCTCTCTACCCACTGTTTGAACGTGAAGGACTTTTATTGATATAAATTATTGTTCGCAAAAAAAATAGCTATATAAAAAAAGCTAAATAAAAAGAGTGATGGTTAGACAGGAGTGGCCACGGGGGAGGATTTCTTAAGTTCCCAAAAGTAGTCAAGCAAAGACCAAGATACCCTAATAGAGCAGTCGCCTTAATACTATACACAATCAAGCATAAAGTCATAAACTAACTGTCAACAAGAGTACTTAATAATAGAGGGAGGCCTCCCTCCTCTATTAATATGTACTCTTGCTGTCAATAATGTTGTAGATGCTGTAGACCTTCAAAATGCTGTGCTGGACACAAAGCTGTAATAATAGTGACTACTTTAATTTGTTTTATTTTCGTGCAAAATTTTTCTGAGTACTACACTTAGCTATTTTTAAATTATTTTTGTTTTAATAATTTTATTTTACACTTAGCGAGTATTTCATAGCTAACACAAGCTGACTATATATGGCTACATGTCATTTTTTACTGAAGTTTTACATGGATCAATGTGTTCATAACAGTGCTTTGCACCAATATTATGCCTCTATAATTTTAGGTTAGTGATGACAGCAAGGTGTTAAGAGCAGACATGTGTAGCATTTAAAGTTCCATACTGTGTGCTTTCACATGGAATACATTGTAGTCAGACACTTTAGTGGTTATAAATAAAATGGCAGATATTTGTATGAATATCAGAGGGGTAATAGATTAAGCAGTACTGCAGCCAAACATAAACTTGTATTATTACCCCAAGTTATTGTGTAAATACTTTTCCAGGAATCAGCTTAATAAAAATGTACTATCTAGTGCATGCTACCGATGTAGTAATTATTTCTATGCAAGAATATATGCATTATTGCATCTTACTATAAGAATCCCTAAAATTTCTATATGAAAAAGACAATTTATGCAACCCTCGTTTTATCCGAAAATTGATTCAATCAGCATTTCGAATGCAGGTGACAGTAGCATTGAAACATGTGTGTGTTCTATTAGAGTATTTGAATGGATCCAAACATTTCACTAAATTGAATTGTCTGATAGTGAGACCATGGGGTTCAGATGACCAAGAGTCTACTGTAAATTCATGTTTAAAATGTTGGCTATCATATTGGATGAATTAATTTACAATAATGACTATATGACTTCAACACAGCTGGTATATCATCAATTCCTGACTCCAAAACAACAGCCAGTAGCCTCAAAAAGTGTACATCTTTCATCTCCACCATACTGCCTAATAGGGACATGCATACTTGATATACTATGCACAGGGTCTCCATACTTGAGATATCTTGTGTAGAATCAGTGTAAAATAGTTTCAGAAACGTGTATGCACCTTGAAGACACTAAAAAAGATCAGCCATTTTGATAAAAGGTACGTACACAATGTTCTTACTTGAGCTTTTTTGGTGGGATCATCATTTAATTCCTCAATTCTACACACCCACAAGGCCTCGATGATGGGTGATGTTAATATGTTATGGCAGAGGAGGGTAACTAGTGTTTCACTGAGGCTGCTCCAGATGTTAGCCACACTGGTCTGACTAGTTAGGTACAACTGGAATGACTTGTGTGATAACAACTCGTCACATGGCAGACTTAATTTGGCAGCTACTGACACAAGTACTATTTTCAATATGTGAAAGCTCAAAATCCAACGCTACCTTTTAACAACTTCCATAGATGTACAATTGCATCCAATAATGAACATTGCTTTGCCTGAGTAGAAAGACACTATTCTTGTTCTTTCAACTTTTTAAGAGTGGCCTACCATGGTTGTTGAATGTGGTATATGACTCCTTCTCAAATTCCCAGAAGACACTATTAATACACACTCATACCGAGATATCAGTGAGGATCCTCATACTAACCTAATATTACGCTCAATTGAAATGTTACACTGGCTATTTCAGAAGAACATCTTGGCAATAGCTGGACAAGGAATATAGTCATCATCACACCACATATGCATGTGCACACACACATTGTGCGTGAGTTAGTGAGCGAGTGAATGCATGCGTGCGTGGGCGATCAGCTATCACTTACAATACTACTAACCTGAGGTATTAATACATCTGGTATTATGAAGAGTTCTCTAGCCAACCAAGTGGTGACTGAAGTTACCAGATCCTGCAGTTGTCCTGTACAACAACAGTTTACTAAATACAGTATAGTGTGTGCAAGTGTAACACAAGAACCTTGATCAAATAACGTGGTGGCATGGAGTGATGACTCGACTTCTTTGACTTTACCCTAGAAGATGGTAATGTATTGATACACAGTACATGAGTGTACAACACATTTGACACCACAAGATCCACATATGTACATACACTATTGGGCATTTTGCTCACAAAACTAGTTACCAGATACTACAGTAAACTTTTTATGGCAGACAACAACAGGTACGTGTATTTAAATATGACTAGGGCCAACCTTTAGGACGAAACTATGATGATATGGCCATAATAATTGGGTCATGAAGTATACTTTGACTCCACCTGACATTCCCACATTAACATCTGGGACATACAAAGAACTCCACTGTACTGTACATTACTACATGGTACAATTTCATCATAAACTCTTGCTCATACCATTAATACATCATATCCCGGCAGTGACTCAAACATGGTAGCTGTGGGTATCCCTGTAAAGTGAAAACAGAGTATACATGTGTAGCATTCTTCAATAAGTTTAAGGTACTCTTAGCAAAATTATTTGGACTGTGTTACTCAGAGGAATAGGAAGCATGGGGCTAGCCCAAATGTGGACTTAACACTTTTCACAGTGCTTGATAACAGTATATAGACACCAGACAATTTCTGGACAAATTGGCCAATTTCTGACCATAATTGTATTTGGCAAGACATAAAGGAGCCAAAAAAGCCCAGAGTGTGCATATTTGGTTTACTAATAATAGCTGTCTCTTGGTTGCTAGGAGATTATACCATCACAAAATTAATGCCAACCCATCTGCTGTACAGAAACCTCACAAAATCAGGTTGTATACAATTACTGGACTGGACTAGTGGACTCAAGTATTTTCCCTTTTTAAAACCAAATATTTGGGCAACTGGTTGTAAGTATGCTAGTCTCATGTAGTTAAACCACTCCCCCACACAGAAAGAAACCCACACACAAACAAAAGAAAGGTGTGATCATGCCAGACTTGTCAACATTGCCCAGTTTCAGCTCTGTACAGAGGTTCTAATAATTCTTGTATGTCAACAAATCTAAAAAAAGAAGTCACATGCGGTAATTATAGTTTAAAGTTCAAAATGAATCAATTTGATTGGTTGAAATATTATGCACGTGATTTCGACTGTCATTGCTGCCATGTAAAAACTGTAGAACCTTTGTATCAACTACGGAATAGCAAGACAGTTAACTGTCACTAGTGTTCTACGATACAGTACATTTTGTGTATCATCATGATGGTATCAATAAACTGTTTGATACGATACTGTATCATGATACTATAATGAAGTGGTCATGGCTGGCATATTAGCTATTAGTTGTAACAACATCCAATTTATCAGAGCTGACACTGATTCTACATTCACTGCATATACAAACTTCTTTATTCAGTGAATGCTGATAAACTTAACTACAGTATTATACTGATGTGACAAATAGCTAGTGTGTTCTGATATATATGGAAAACAGAGTTGCTGTTACAAAGCACATCTCCCTGGATACCTGCCTCTATTACACCACCCAGACAATTAACTACCACAAACATTTTAATACATGTTCCCACAAAGGCTTGTCCAGATTACTCCGCATTTTGATGAGTTGTCAAGATGGCTACTATATACAGCAGATCGTTTACTGCTTAGTGGTACAGTTCTTTGGACTTAAAGTGTAACAGCTACTATTTTCAGAAAACCCAGCTAAGAATATTTTAGCCATAACAGCAGCAACACTTATACACACATATTTGTATGGCTTCTCATAACATTGCATTTTATAGCACAGGTAAATAGGGGGGCTTTCTATTTGAGTATCTAGATCACTGTTAACTACAGTAATAGAGCAATCACTGACTTCTATATCGATATTTTCTAAGTACAGTATCGTATTGTGATACTTAATTGCTGTATCAATATGTATTGCAGATCCCTAACTGTCACCACTTAAATTAGCTACTCCATGACTAGGATACATGGTTACTACAACACTACATACACATGTATTGTATGGTTTGTACTTCATGATAAGACAAACGGTAGTTGTACAATAGAGATTATACCAAAAGAGAGAATTGCACGCAATCCTAAGATAACAGACAGTGCCAAGTAGACAGGTTCACCTGCACATTTTACATCCTTGTAGCATAGGCGGTGGAGACGGGCCAGGGGGCCATAGCCCCCCCACTTTTATGGGACTTTGCAAGAAAAGATCGAAATACTCTAATAGAACAATCAGGATCTAGACACTCTAATAGAGCAGTCACAGTATTCAGAGAAATAAGGAGATATAGTTGCCGGTGGAGGCAGCTATTGTCAGCAAGTAGTTACCTTTTTTTGGTCCACTTCAGCTTACAGCTGGCCTAGCCCCCTCACTCTTTAGCCTGCTCCACTGCCTTGCAATGTAGCAATAGCTACAACCACTTGCCCAAATATGCGCTAAAATGAATGGGGAAAAAAAACTGAGTCCAAGTAGTCCAGTCCACCAGTCCACCAGTCCAGCCCAGTGATTGTATACAACCACAAAATCAATTGTAATAGTGTATCAGCACATAAAAGATTGTCTATCCTCAGCACAACAAAGGGAATGCCTACAGCCAGAGTGCCTTACATCAGAGAAAGCCTACTACAGGCAGTGTTATAGACCACTTGTGTCTGTACAAAGTGTAAGTATGCCCAGACAAGTTTGGATTTGTCAGGACATTTTGTCCTGGCACTTAGAATTCTTATCGGGTGCACTTTTTTCCTATACTCTAATTTTAATAGAACAATCAGTGAGCAGTAAAGTGTTCAGGCACACTGCACGAAACAAATATTAGTTTACACTAGGGTTGGAACAAATGTACAAGTACATCCTCAGAAGCTTCTTTTGAAAATGCTACTGAATCTTCGAAGCTTTGTGACAAATATCAAGACACAGAAACCGGCGCACCACACTGTGGGTATATTGACAGAAAAAAAGAAAACGTCATTTTCACACTTTTGTATCTCAGTGATCCCTTATCCGATTGGAACCAAATTTGCTACAGAGTTGCCCGCCAGCCAGGGGAGTCTACATACCAAATTTGAAGGAAATCGCTCCAGCCATTTCCGAGATACGAACTGCCAAAGTTTCGATTTTTTTTTCTTCGTGTTTTCGCACACTTGCAAAAATTGCTATAAAACGCGAACGCGTGCTCCGATCGCCTTGAAATTTGGCACACAGATAGGGAGTCCAAAGGCGAATCCTAGCATCAAATTTGGTGTAAGTCCGATGAATGGTTCGGGAGTTATGACCGATTATTCGCGTAAAACAAGATCGATTTGTTGTCACGCCTACAGGGTAAACCGCTTCATGGAATGAGTTGAAAATTGCTATGTAGATGGAGTAACCATCGTAGGAGTGCCTTTTGGTGGTTTGAAAAGAATCGAGATAAAGACCATGGAGATATGACACAAAACCCAACCTGTGTCACAATTACGCGATCGATTTTTATGAATAAAAAAAGTATTAGCTTTCACGCCTACTAGGCAAACCGCTTAGAGCAATGAGTTGAAAATCGGTGTATAGCTGGAATAATCTTCATAGAAAGTCCTTGCAATAGTACAGAACAATCGGATTACAAACCACTGAGTTATGATTCGAAAGCCAACTCCGTGTAGCAAATGCGAGATCGAGATACTCTAATAGAACAGTCACCCTAATAGAGCATTCAGCTAATTTATTATTCCATTATAGAATGCTATTACATTACAAGTTATTCTGTAGGGAGTTCAGCTGCAAAAAGTTTATCTTATAGACAGTTCAGCAAGGAGCAAGTCACCCTATAGAGAGTTCAGCTATAAATATATTGCTGTAGTGATTCAGAACATTACAAGTCACACTGAAGAGAGTTCAGCTATAAACAAGTCATGCATCCTGCAGAGAGTTCAGCTACAAACAATTCACTCTGTAGAAGTTCTGCTACAAACAAGTCTTCGTGCAGACAGTTTAACAACCAAAATCCACCATGTAAAGACTTCAGCTTTACTAGCAAGTTACTCTGTAGAGAGATCAGCTAGAAACAAGAGAGAGCTCAGCTAGAAAACGTCACCTTGTAGAGAGTTCAACTACAAACAAATCACACTGTAGAGAGATCAGATAGAAGAAGCCACCTTGTAGAGGATTCAGCTGTGAAGTGATCACCCTAGAGAGAGTTCAGCTACAAAGAAACCATCCTGTAGAGAGATCAGCTAGAAACAAGTCACCTGTAGCGACATCAGCTACAAAGAAACCATCCTGTAGAGAATTCAGCTACAAACAAATCACCCTGCAGAGAGTTTGGCTACAAAAATCACCCTGTAGTATTCAGCTACAAACAAATCACCTTGTAGAGTGTACAATTAGACACAAGTCACCCAGTAGAGCGATCAGCTACAAGAAGTTACATTGTAGAAAGATCAGCTAGAAGAAGTTACCTTGTAGAGAATTCAGCTACAAAGAAGCCATCATGTAGAGAGTTCAGCTACAAACACATCACCCTGTAGAGAGATCAGCTACAAACAAGTCACCATGTAGAGATATACAAATCACCATGTAGAGAGTTCAGCTAGAAACAAGTCACTCTGAAAAGAGCTGGTTCAGCTACAAACAATGGGAGTTTCAGCTACAGTTCAGTTATGTACAAGAAGTCACCTTATTACCTACAGTATGATTATCTTTCATTGTTAAATATACAAATATTTTTAGTCAGACAAAAACTGTACGCAACATTTCTTCCTTTGTTCCACAAATTCCTGCAGAAAAGAAAAAAAAAACAAGTTAGAAGGAAGCACCAAAGCCAGTTAATGGCCGGCTTTGTGGCTTGCAATACAAAAAGAAGTGATATCTAAACCAAAACAGCCAAGCTGTAAAAAAAGAGTGCGGCCCCCAAAAAGGCCAGGATGAAAAAAGATGTGAAATCCAAAGTGGCGGCCAAGAAATGGCCGTGATGGTAGGTTAATGGCAAAAATTTTAATTACGACAATTCAGGTGAATTTGGTGCCGAATCCTAGTGGAGGAGGCAACGCAAATTCACCTGAATTGTTGTAATTAAATTTTTTGCCATTAACCTACCATCACAGCCATTTCTTGGCCGCCACCTTGGATTTCACATCTTTTTTTATCCTGGCCATTTTTGGGGGCCGCACTCTTTTTTTACAGCTTGGCAGCTAATGAACACAATTGGGTATACACTGTCATAGGGATGCCACCTCATATGTCACAACGTAATTTGCTCTAAAAAAATCTAGCAAAACATGTTTCCCTTTGGTGAACTTTCAACAGAATAATACACATAGTTTTTGGTCTCAATATTCAATTTGTACATTAAAGTAGCCAAATTTGTGTGCTATTTTTCTGTCACGACATAAATGGGCCACCACATACATGTCACGGGATTTTATGTTACAACGATATGTCATGTCACAACTATCATGGCATCCCTACACTGTAGTACAAACTCCTACACTTTGTTATAGCTCCAGTACAACCATTGTTTAAACCACAACTACACCAAAAAATATATAAATAGCAGCTTCCACATGCAAGGAGTGACATTGTGCAACTGGATTAACTTTTTTAGTATCCATGGTAACGAAGCTTTGGTGGGCATCCAAATTTTATGAAACTGCACGAAGCTTCGGACCATTTGTCTCAACCCTACTTTACATTTATGCCAGTGCCTCTGTTCCTAAACTAAAATTATTTTTCCACAACCATTACTTTATATCAACAAAACATTTAACTCTAGCTACACATGTATATTTACCACTTTGGAGTTCCTCTGAAGCGTCTTCACAGCAGAAGTAGCCCTTACTGCTCAGTACTCTGTCTCCTTTTAAAGTTCAATATAATATATTTAGCAACTAAAAGTATGTACACAAAGTACCAGATTTTTTTGCAGATAATGAGATGATTTTCTTCGTGCTTGAAAGTTGTTTGTCTAATTCAGTGGATAATAGTCCTATAAATGATACTATTGTAATGTACTACCATTATAGTAACAGATCATGTGACCTCTTGCTTCCCGACACACCCACTTCCGGTGATGCTCTTTTGTCATGGAAACGGTAACACTGGTAGAAGCATCCAACACCTTCAGTGCCACTGGTTTAAGACTTAATCTGAAACAATACACTCACTGTTTCCAATGGTGTTCCAACAAGAAGTGGTTGTAGCGCTGATCGCACAGTAACACTACAGTAACTAAAGCACATTTAAGAGATATGATACCAAGTATCTTGCATATTCAAACTCCATGATATGTTTTATTGTCCGAAGGCTATTCTGCTACTAATGTACCATAAGATATATCTTTACTACTGAACTCTTCACTGGCCACATGTACTTACATAGATGCAACGATATACAAATGAAGAACAAAAAGCAGTCTAACCAGTCCACATTTAGTAAGCCAATAGTGGAAAGGGGGACCAGGGTTGTACTTAATTTGTGGTACCACCTGGTTAATACCAAATATCACCTTAGTTCTCAAAATCAATGTGGCAATTGTTTAAAGTCTGGCCACCACATGATGCTTGAAAACATTGTTGAAGTCCTTATTCTCTAAATCGATCATTGCACAACTTGAGTGTGGCTACTGTTGAAGGAGTGGCGCTTAACCAAGTAATACGGTATGCAAAGATTCCTATCCAGAGGCTTTTTGCTCTGGTTTTATCACCTGAGATGTTCTATAATAGAACCATCAGTGGTGTCCAAATAAGTGATTTAGAATATTGTCATACTTTTAATGTAAATATTTTTTTTTTCAAAATTTGATGACTCATGGATTGATTCTACACAATATCGATGGTAATTACAGAATTTGTTCCCTACCCAACTTGTACTGACTGTACATGTTCCTCTGTCTCTGATTTGACAATTCATTTACAAAACTATAATATTTTAACCCTTAAACAAGCCGGAAAATTAGCCCAAATACACGTGCCTTGCACAAAGCATTGTAACTTATCCTATGGCTACACACTTTATGTCATTCTACTTGTGATGTAGCATGATACCAAGGGTTTTTCCTAACACTAAACAGTGAGGCCAAAACTAGCCATGTAAATAACTTTTTGGCAAGGAAACATGCATACCTTTATAAAATGATCCATAACTCGATGGTGATTATTCTATCAACCTGCAACAAGTCCTGCTTGTTTCATCAATAAATTTTCTATCAGGCCATATACAACTCACGTGAGTAAACCCACAATCAAAATTAAGGACATGGCAAGAAAGTCAAAACATGGAGACGTGACTCGCTCTTGTTCATCACTTCATAACATGTACGTAAGCCACTGTAGTTACAGTGTTCATTTAACCTTCTCCAAGTAGCTCAGTGAACAAACTTTTGAACAATATTGTGTTTTAGATTATAAAAATTAAGTTACCCTACGTAATGTCACCATGCGTGACCATATTGTGTAAACACACATTCCCCAAAAGTTTTTAGCGGGTTTAAGGATTAAGTGTATATAGGCTGTTCAGCATAAAAGCATTCATGGTGACTATCTGAGGTGGGTTTAACTCCATAATGGCATACCTGTCAAAGTGCTCCTGTGTTTGCTGTATTACAAGTTGTGTATACTTCTGGATGGTCTGAGATACTAAAACTGGTGACACATCCTGTAAAAGAAATACATAACATCATAGAGTAAATAAAATTTGCACATCTACAAAAGTCTTCCTTATATCTCATTTAGATCATGCACACGTACGTACAGTGAAATAAATATTACACCTATGATTAAACCTAATTAATGAGATAATAAAGTGCTATGTTGAGGACCTACAGACTAGAGGTGACCACTGTTGGTCTCATTAAAAGTGGCCACCGAATGATGTTTCACAATGCAACTAACTATCTCCTTACCAAAAATGTTTCCACATCTTCATCACTGTCAATATCACCACTGTCATATACAAATGTTCCATCATTATTACACAACAGTTGTGAGGTACTTACATGTTGTGTTTGATCACATGTACTAGGTCCCTCAGGCCTAACAAAACACACTGAGGCAATATGTGTTGTTCAGTGTGTACTACAATATTGGTTGACATCCTAGGGGTATATATTACATGTTATCAGAGTGAGCAGCTGGGTTATTCATACCTTTCTGCAATCATTTCACAAAGCTTCTTCAGATAAGATGGTTGATTTCTGAAGAAGTTTTCTTGCAACTGTGTCTATGAGAGATTTACAACTTACCAAAACACTTAATTAAACATATAGCATATACCATTGCCACAATTGAGGTATTGTGCAATGTTATGCACTAAAACACAAACACGCTGCACCCAAAGAACACCACCCTACGTACATACACACATACTACAAATGTACCTGTATTTGTTTTTCTTTTAGTAATGACGGATCCTCAGATATCATTGACACTGGTTTGATCTTACGAACACTAGCTATAGTAAAATGCCATATCATACAAATTAAATTTAAAACATACAAAATGAGGTACTTTTACGTGTCTTGGATAAGCTCCCAGCACTAAACTCAGACAACAACCTGTGGAGCTCTCCTATTAGACACAGTATAACACATATGTCTTAAATTCAAGCATGACTACCTAAATATGGACAACATCTTAATAGCAGTGAGTCATCAATCATCTCCAAGTAACTCTGTTACACATGACAGAAGTAAAGATGACATGATACTAAAATACTAAATGCCTTACTATAGTGTAATCACTGGAGGTGGAATGCTTTGGTGCTTCATTGTAAAACAACCCATTACTCAGTGCATGGAGCTATATAAGGAATATTAATAGTTGACATGCACACGTAAAGGTTATATGTACCTCAAACAGCCACCCAAGTGATGCCAACAGCAACATATGACCTGCTGAGAATGAACCACCATCTTCTTTTATACTAGACAATGATCTGTATTAAGGTAAAATGTTACTCTTTAGGTGTATGTTCTATTAGAGTGTTTAGTCACCTGTATATGCCAATGAGGCTTGTCAACAGCTCACAGTAGTATGGTACGGTTAAGGCTTCAGAGTCCATCATGGCACAGAACTCCACCACCCACGGGATTGTAATAACCAAGTTGGTACCATCATTGCAGCAATCCTTCACACACTGTAAAATGTTGAAGGGCTCCACCTGAATATGTACAGTAATAGAGCAAGTAAATATATACACCTGACAGCATACGAATTGCATGTTTATTTTAGTGTATCATAAATGTTGTTAAACTAACACAGGCAATGTTTCTTCTTACATACCTGAGTTCTCTTTTCAGCTGAAAAACTGGCGGGAACGTTCTGGTAGGGAAGGAACACAAGGAAGCCAAGGTACTTGGCTAGCAGTCTCAGTGTTGTGATAGTATCAGCTAGTTCTGTAGTGCTCTCAAACTGTGACTTAGTGTTCAGCTGAATAACAACATGAAAACATGACTCCTAGGTATTTTAACCCTTAAACCCACATAATCCAGAAAACTGGATTTAAACTTAATAAATATGCATACCTTGCACAAAGCACTATAACTTTTGAAGCGTCCATCCTATGGCTATGCAATTTACGTCATTCTACTTGTGATGTAACAAGGATTAAAATGATACCTAGGGTTTCACCCTAATGCTAAATGATGAGGCTAAAACTATAGTATGTATGCATTGAGCTGAATCCTCAAAAACATTTGGATGCAATTACACATGATCTTGAAATTTACAGTAGCTCATTTGCAGCACTGCTTGACCCGCTAAATATATTTTGAGATCTTTTCGTTCAAATGTCTGACACAATATTTATGGCCAATTAAAACAATTATTTCCTATGTGGAAGCCATAATAGTACAGTGTCCTGGAGCCAAACTAGACATGTCTGTTGTTGGCACCTTTGCTGCCACCACTAATGATCTGGTTGGCTGAAATATTAACTCTCTTGAGAAAATCCACTTTTAATTTTTAGCTGTTTTTCAGGATCCAGCTCAACTTGCACATACTATAGCCGTGACATGCAATCCCTTTACGTAGTTTTATAAAATGGTCAATAACTCGATGGTGGTTGCTCCTATCACTTTGCAACAACTTCCATTCAATTTGATGTTAAATCTTCTATTGGGGTATATATATATGAATCACGTGAGTAAACTCACAATCAAAATTAAACACATGGCAAGAATTTTGAATACAGAGACATGACTTCATCGCTTCGTGACTTCATTGTTCATCGCTTCATAACAAGTAAGCCAGTGCAGTTACAGTGTTCATTTAACCTTCTCCAAGTAGCCCAGTGAACAAACTTTTAATTGATGTATATTTGTAAGCTGTAAGAATTAAGTTACCCCACCTAGTGTCGCCATGTGTACTCATATTGTACAAACATGGATTCCCCAAAAGTTCTCTGCAGGTTTAAGGGTTAAATACAGCTGGCAAAACAAAACGAATGTTGTTTGACCAAAAACTGTCTGTTGGTATCATTTTTGGTACGGTGGGACCTCCATTATGTGAACACTTGTGTGCTACAAAAATTGTCCAGAAAAGAATTTACCAGATAAGTGCCACTTGTTGCTCCGTTGAACTACTATACAACAATTGATGAAATACTCTAATAAAATAACACTTCCATTGTTCCCATTAGGATTACTGCACCCAATAAAAGCTTCCAGCAATCATGTACGTTTCACATTTCTATTTATAACTCACTCTTGTTATTTCACTAAATAACTGCTGTTTTAAAAGTTGATTGAAGGTGTAACTATGAAGAGATAAAAGTTACACTCAACTAATAGCACACTGCATGCTGAATTACACAAGTCGCTACCTGTCTGTGGCTAAGAGGAATTCAGTGTAGAATTGTTCTTGTTGGGTGAAGTGTGGTGAGGGACATGGTCCACCATGTGAAGATGACAACTTTGAGAATCTTTCATGAAGTCTGGAGGGTTACAGTGTGGGTCACTTAATTGATAGACACAGCTAGTATACACCCACCTTAGAAATTTGTTGGGGTTAGACTTTTTAAGATTATTGACCACTTCATTTTCTGGATCTTCAACATTCCCAATCTTTTGTGTGTGCTTTGAGTTCTAAAGTATATTATAAAAATATAAAACTGTAACATGAAAGAAATATCAGCAAGTGCAAATGGCATTAACTTGTGCTTTAGGAACAATATGTTGTGTATATATTAATGTATGGCATACAGTTAGTAGACGTTGAGAAACATATTGCTTGTCACTTTTGGTATCACATCAGGTAGTACACACAATACTTCACCTCTACTAATTGTCTCTGAAACAATTTGGCAAAATGTGGCATCCCAGAAGAGTCACAGTCCATCATTGACCTGTACAGTGTAGTACACCACAACAAAGCAGAGAAGAGAACATTAAAGGTAGTGATTACAGAATGTGTTAGTGCATATGCTTGAATACCAGTATGAGATTAAGAATACACACAACACATTATTTACCTGATTTTCTCCTTCCCTCTATGCCAGTTAGGGTTGTCCTGATTCTTCTCCCATTCTTTAAGCAGCTCATAAAACATGTCCCTTTAAGAGTATAAGTGTGTACGGCCTGTGAATTGTACTAGTGATGGTGTGATATACCTTTGTTTCTTGAAGGTGTGGAATGCTCTGTCTGAGATGAAGTTCTTTCTGTTGTCAGTTTCCACTTGGAATGGTACACCAAATGTATGATGATGGGGTAGTAGATCTGGTCCCTGTAAGATAATGTGTGGCATGTATATGGTATTCTATACTATGTCAGTAGTAGACTCAGTAGTCCCTATACATACATGTACATGTATTGTCAATATGCAGTGATACATACACTACACTATAGCACACATGTACTCTACACACACACACACACACACACACACACACACACACACACACACACACACACACACACACACACACACACACACACACACACACACACACACACGGACACATACTAAAACAACTACTATACACATACATATACACGACATGTATTGATCATTACAGTTTGTGTTTCTTTCATCTGGTAGCAGTGCAGAAAATAGTTACTCAGACCAGGAGAAAACTCCTCAACCTGCCCATATCAACAACAAGATAACACACCCATATCAACAACAAGATAACACACCCAGCTCAACAACAAGATAACACACCCAGCTCAACAACGAGATAACACACCCAGCTCAACAACGAGATAACACACCCAGCTCAACAACAAGATAACACACCCAGCTCAACAACAAGATAACACACCCAGCTCAACAACAAGATAACACACCCATATCAACAACAAGATAACACACCCAGCTCAACAACAAGATAACACACCCAGCTCAACAACAAGATAACACACCCAGCTCAACAACAAGATAACACACCCAGCTGCAGTGACACAACAACAGACAAACTCACTCGTGAGTTCTGTGATAGCAGGTGAAGTGTCCGTCCATCTAACACAGCAAATAGACTACATGAAAATGCACACATAGACAAACAAGTTGGAAACATCACAAATTTAACTCACAATTTAACATGACTGATCACAGCAACAGAAAAATAAACACAATTAGAAATGTTAGAAAATGGAGCATCCTTCAAAACTGTAATATAAATTGCAACAATAATAAATTCAACATGTCAAAATACGTAACATATATCTACCTGATGCTTTATTAGGACGGAGAGTTAGCAACTGTATCAGAAAATAAAGCTCTGTAGTGATATTGGGAACAAGCATCTCTGTACAAAAACATAAGTATGACGGTTAAATATTTACATATATTCCACTGCATAATTGTGCACGTATGAATATCTAACAAAGAAGTAAACTCACTACACCACACAAATACACAAACATCAATATTGTTCATCACCTTTAAGTAATGTGGAATAGCAGAGAGCAATATTATCAAGTTGAACTTTATCAGAAACAGCTGACAATGATATCACTTCAAGATCAGTAGTAACAGTACTTCTGCAGTCATGTGGATGAGTCCTGCTATCCTTACTATTAGCAATACTACTTGTTTCGGGTAAATGACTTTCAAGGGAGAACGATTCTAGTTTGTTATCTAACTGCTTGAAACCTTTTCTCTGTTTCTTGTTGTGTTTATTGCCTTGTTTGTTTCTCTCCTCGATGAGTAGTCGATGTTCTTCATGAAGAGTAGATGATGCCAAAATGGTGGGTGTGGAGGTGAATACTGAGTTAATGGCAGGTGTAGATGTGCTGGCCTGAAATACTGTCGTGGCCTTTCCAATGGGAGTTGGGTTGATTCTTCTTGGTTTTGAGTGATTCCTACACATTGCATATGTGACATACTAACCAAAAAGCTTGAGTTGATCAAGTCTACACACGCTTGTGCATGTTACATACACATAATGTATGCCAAATATACAAGAGAGGGTTTCAGCCAGAGGACGTTGGAAGCATTCATGTGAGCCCAATGGTTTTGTATTATAACTATACTGACCTCCTTGGGTGGTGAAATATTTCTCAATTGATGAAAATTAATGCTATGAGTACATGCATTAAACCCCGGTAAGCCCCACTGAATACGTACGTAGGTTAGCTATTTTTTTTTAAAACTTGGGTTACATATAAATCACATGAGATCTCGTGCCAGGCCACAGCAGCAGTAAATGTCTTTGTTTACGAGCTAGAAAGACAGAGAGAGGAGTCACACTCGAGAAAATAGTATGAATAAACAACCCAAAGAGTCATTCTATGCAGCGTACTTCACTTTACTCACATTGTAAGAGTTAGGTTGACTGACAAAACTTAACAGCAGCACAAAACATGTAGACTCTGCACATATGCCACGCATCAAAACATACCATGTAGACTTCTTTGTCTGCACCCCAAGTGCTGGAAACTCTTCAGGTGACTTAACATCCGGTATCTTTTTGTTCTGACAAGGACTGTGCTTCTTTAAAACTGGTGTCACTTTGGTAGCATCCAGTGTTTTTACACTCTTCCCACCATCTCTCTGAGTTATCAATGGTGTAAACGTCTCCTGGAGGAAGGTAAGGAAGTTTAGGATCTCTTTGAAGTTTGGAGCACCAGTCTCATCCCTGATTTTTGTTGTAAACTCCATACACGTGTCCCTGTGACGTCACATTTTCTTGATAACAACATCGCGTGATACTAGTTACGCCGAGGGGCTTTCCGAGGACGAATCTTTGGAGAAAATGACGGACACGGCAGCTGAAACTGAACAACCTCGCAGAGAGGAAGGTAAGCCTACCTTTCAGTACTAGGCGCAGTGTCTAATAAAGCAATTTGTACTGTTTAGGAAGCCACGTTTGGCGCGCATTAATTAGAATTGTCTTATTTCTAGTACACACACCACTTCAAGTATTTGTCCGTTGCACTTTTTATAATTTTTAATGTACTAGGGTATTTATCCGTCTGGTTGTTTAAGCTGTAAACTGACCATATTTTGCTCCACTGACATTTTAAAACTATGAATATAAGAAATGGTAGTATGCGAACTGTGCACAAATGTGTTAACGAATCTTATGCAGTATTGTCAATTACAAGTATAATGTTTTGTATGTGTAGACATATGTCGAGTGTGCAGATCAGGACCTACCCCACCCAACCCATTATTCCATCCATGTATGTGTACTGGCAGTATGGGACATATACATCAGGAGTGGTATGTGTGTATGTGTGTGGAGTGCTTATACAATGGTGTTAGAGTTGTATACACAAACGACTCATTGCATGTGTCCACAGATCTATTCAATTCTATTGGTGTACAATTGTTAGTTTGTAAAGAAGAAATGTACTGCATGTATTTTATTAACGTGGATAAAAGTTAGTTATTGGCAGGCCACCTGACGGTTGAAAAACTATCAAATAGTTCCATGTGCTTAGAACTTCTTGTGTACATGTACATGGTTATGCAAATAGAAGTACATATGTACTGTAAGGCTGATGAAAGGAATGTGCCACTGTGTGATGCAAGACTAGGCAACACTGCACCTAACATGTACACTAGTTATACATTATAAAAATACAGCTCAATTCTTGCATCATACTATCTGGTCTCTATATGTATACTGCACACGTAATAAATACACTACGGTTTTGTGCAGCTGTGCCATAGTTGAGGTGCTCAATGTACAGTGTAACTTGGCCAGCTGTTCAGAAAGACTCAACCCCTCTCAAATAACTGGCCATCTTAAGTAAGAATGTTGCAATACTTGTGATACACCACAAATTCTAGCCGAACGGTCAACAGGTCCAGTTGTGGTCTGTGTGATAAGAATTTAGTGCTCTGTTAATAAACGAGTATGCCTTCAGAGCTATATACACATCACATGTTATTATACATGTTATTTATTATTTTAGCTTGTTGCAGTGGTTAAAACACAGTGGGAAAAAGTAAGTTTTGTTTATACATGTGTAGATGGTTCTGTCTAGATATGGTTTGTAGTGTGTCCATATGTGTATATGTTTGCCTGTGCTAGAGATCAGTACCAGAAATTGTGATGTAGGCAATCAATGGTTTTCCTGAACCTGTAAAGTAAAATAGTTGAACTAAAATGGAGCAGTTGTGTTTTCAAGTGGTATAATTTTGCCGACATACATGTAGCACTTTAAACTGTAGTTTTCTAGGTATGTATGTATCTGACAGAATGCCTTGTGTGTGTATATATGTAACAAAATTTACAGGTGAAAGTGATGCATGGCTTTAACTGAACTCTCAACTTCTTCATCTGACCTTTGTCCTGAAATTAATAATCCTGACATTGACATTAATGCTTTGGAGTCTGGGACATTCCCCAGGATTTTGTATTTTACAATTTACTGCCTATTTTCTTAATATCTTTCTTTGTGTTGATGGGACCTGGAATCTAGTGACTGTTTAATTTGTTAGATTGAGATATGTGGAATAGAAAAGTTCTACTGAGAATGTTATACAAACATTAACTTCTTACACTTGATTCCTCATACATATTGTCTCTGCTATACTTTTTGCTTGAGTTGTGTACATGTGCTAGAGTTTTTAAAAATTAATTTTTGTACACTCTGCTATTTCATCCTGTATAAATGCTGTTATATTCACTTGCAGGTATTGTGAAGTATGCAATCATCAATTCACATTTGCTCCAAGTAAGTAGCAACAATTTGACATCCTGAGGTGATATAGTTGGTGTATATGGTGAAGTTGGGTTTGTGAAAGGCAGCTAGCTATATAACTTTGTACAAAAAAATTAGGGTTGCTACATACGTATTTACAAAAATCATTTACATATGCAAATACTAGCTTGATCATGCACGTATGAAGTTGAATGAAGTTTATTCACTTTACCTGTAATCATTGTTACTGTGTTGTTGTTTGTGTTTGCAGTTTATCGGTCGGACATGCCGAACAGATTGTCAGTATCGGACTTAGTAGGTGGTATTAGTAACAGTGCTGTCCGTAATGTCAAGCAGTGGGCACACCTCGGCTTTGTGGCCTTCATCTGGTTACTCTTTGTACCAGTTTGTGTGTGTAAGTCTGTGAATTATAATAGTGATGAGTATTACTGCTGTACTACTGCCACAGACATGCATGTGTGCACACATACACACACGCACACACATGTGTGTGCACGTTCATGCATGTACAGGCAAATTTTATGGTACATCATTGTGTGTGAAATGTATAGGTAATACACAAATAATTTGGTTCTGTCATTGCACAGGTCGGATTTACAAGTTCCTTTTCTTTGACTCATTTTGGTCCATCACTACTCTACCAATAACTATACTATCAATGTAAGAGACACAGTATGGACTTCTTACTACATGTGTTGTATCAACATATTGTGTGTATGTGCATTTGTGCTTACCTACATATATATCACACTGGAATGTGCACCTAAACTTATGACACCAGACACTTAATACAGTAGCTCTGGCCCCACAACTGATCATACACTGGAATCTGTTATTGTGGAGGTTTCAAAATAAGAACACATGACGTAGTTAAGGTCCAATAACTCTATTAAGACTTACCTGAAAAGTAGGACACTTGTCCCAAGATGTCTTGGTTTCGTTGTACATGCATGTTGATGGTCATGATGTATGATCCCATAAAAGTGTATGTACATCAGGGCTGAGCGATATTATCATTTTAACGATATATCGCGATATTTTGAAAGTATCAATATCGCGATATTTTGTTATTAACTATCATGATGCCATGCCTGTACATTATTGTCATTAAAAATCCATTTGTTGTGCAGTACTAGGCTAAGAATCCAGAACCTGATTACCCCTGCAGAGAGGTGTGAACACCATAACATAACCTCAAAGCATGTGTTACAATAACTGTTACTGTAAACAAGGATGATAGTGGCTAGTTTGATGCTATCTTTAAAGACTTCCTGCAGGAATACTGAGGCATACTGAGCAATACACTATGTAGCACCTGACTTATTTGTAAGTATAGTGAACAGTATCATGAATAGTGGCTTTAGTATCGATCGTGATACTAAAATGGCAGAATCGCTCAGCCCTAATGTACATGCAATTTGTTATCTTTGCCATTTATTGTCCTGTTACAATTTCTGTAGAGACAACTGGTTTGTTGATTGTGTCTATGGGATAGTACTGGTGATAGTCACGTTAGTCGGGTTTGTTGGGTTAGTCTGGTTAAAGGACCAAGTTGGTGGAGGAAAGGGACCTGAGTGGCATGAGAACGATCAGCGTCTCTTACAGCAAGCAAGACAGCGAGCATCAAGAATTAGACTGCAGGAGATGCATGAAGAAATGGAATTGTCTAGTGAAAGTAGTACTCACCGTACCACCCACCCAACTAGACTGATGTTGAACCGGCAGACTGCTGATTTGAAGGAGCTTATACAAACTCAAGTGGTTATTTTACAGCAGATTATGTCAAAGAGATTTGATGCTCCATTGGAGGAAATGCAGTATCGAGAAATGGAGTTATATCACAAACTGTCAACACCCCAGAGAAGATTTGAACAGCTGTTGAAGCATGTTAGGGAGCGGGAAGTTTTATGGCAGGAACGGCAGATGAATAATTTTCTTCGTGTAAAAGAAGGCCTCCCTCCTGAAGAATGGGTGGACCCAGAGTTTGATTCCTTTTCACCAGTTGCAGTTCAAGATGAACCACCTCCAACAAGGCTCACTCAAGAACGCATTAACGAGGCACGCTCACATGGAGCAGAACTGGAGCAATACATCGCAACAGAAAAGACTAAAATCCCTCCCAAAACTTATCGGGGATTGTATTCATCTGGTGGACAATTTGACTTGAGAGATGTTCGCATACTGTCAATATTTAACAGTCCTGCACCTCAACTACTCACTATTGGAGATAGAGCAGCACTACAAGGTGAACTGGATGCTCTACAGTCTCAGATTAGGAGTACCATCGAGGAGCATGAGCAGCACAAGGCAAAGTTGTTTAGAGTGTTAAAAGTAGAAGAAGAAACTGATGTAAACATGGATGGAATGAGTGCACAAGAGCAGGTACTTTGTTATTACAGAATTTTTTTTGTTATATTAGATGACTTGCTTGTGTGGTTTATATCAGAGCAACATGGCAGAGCTTTCTTGTATATTTGCTTGTTCTTGTTGCATTTTAGTTGCACATTAAGAGGATTAGAGATCTCCAAGATGAGTTGAAAAGGGTTAAGAAGGATGAACGAGTGTTGCAGCATGAACAGAACAGACAGGCTGACAGAGAGAGGAACCTGGATATGCCAGACCGGCACAATCGATGGATTCCTAATATACTCAGGAATGATGAAGTCCAGGACATGGTGTGTTTATATGTATACATGTGGGTGAGCACATGTACTTATAGTGTACCTGTGTGTGTTTGTCTGTCTGCAGGTTATGTATTCATGTTACGTATGTACATATATGTGAGTGTAACATAGTGTGTGTATTTGTTTGAATATGTGCGTAACACCTCATGACTGCATTTATTTGTTTTGTTTTAGTTGGATTTTCGTCGACAGCGAAGACATGGTCACATTGGAGATGCCCTTGCAGGTCTTGCTAGAGATGGAGGTAAATGATCTCCGCACACTATTCACTTTGCAGCATTCACACCAAACATTGCTGTGTATGATGTTTTATTAGTTGTACTGTAGAACCTGTTTTCAGTAAGCTCTCAAAAATAGGAGCAAGCATTTTGGTACCAACAGGTCTGGCTCCATACATTTACCTCTTAAAGAGAAAATCCACTGCATTGCAGCAAGGAAATGTTCTAGTTTGCTGTGAAATCCTCCCATATACCAACTATGTATGCACACTACTGTCTTGTTTTCTATACAGACTTGAACAATGAATTAGACAACCTTGGAGATCTCACTTGGGATAAGGTACATATCCTCAATCTTTACATAACTAACTTACCTGTTTACAGCTACTTGGATTGGATGGCTCCTTCAAGTTTCTGGTGAGTATTTAACAAAGTTTCATCTGGAAATTAAATTATTTTTCTCTTCCTTTTTAGGAACATGTGTTGTGGGTCATCCTATTAAATTCTGTCATCATTTTTGCACTTGGTGAGTCGAGGTATTAGTATAGCGGCACAACCAAAAAATCATGCACTTTTTCATAAAGTCATGAAACTTTCCACATAAATAGTACTCCTCAATACATGTATTTTTAGATATAGTGCCATCGCTGATTTGACCTTTGGTGACCTTTACAGCCATTTTTGTACAGAAAATTGATCATTTTTGTCTTTAACTCCCTGAGGCAGTAATTAACTTGTTAAAACATGGTACCAAACAAAAGATCTTGCTGATAGAAACAACTTGGTTTTTATTTGAAGCCAATAGGTAATTTCATTACAAAGTTATGATCATATGTTGTTTCTATCAGCAAGATCTTTTGTTTGGTACCATTTTTTAACAAGTTAATTACTGCCTCAGGGAGTTAAAGACAAAAATGATCAATTTTCTGTACAAAAATGGTCACCAAAGGTCAAATCAGCCATGGCACTATATCTACATGTATTGAGGAGTACTATTTACGTGGAAAGTTTAATGGCTTTATGAAAAGGTGCACAATATTGCCAATTATGAGGGCTACGCCGCTGTACTATATTGAAAGAATGTTATGCAATTCCCAAGCTGGATAATCTTGTGATTAAATTCTTAGTAGCATTTAAAACTGTATACTGTTACCTTTCTTGCAGGATACCTCCCGTACAAGTTTGGCAAGATAGCTTGTAAGATTACCCTCGTATGGAGCTATGTGAGTGTCATAACAGTATGTATCATTACCAGTCTCTTATTCTCTAACAGATTGGAGTGTCACCGTTCAACATCGTCTATGCTCTCCTTGTTGGCTATGTCATCATCGTTTTGTTTATTCTTGCTATATATGTATCCATTGAATACATTGTGTGTTTGTTCTTGAGTTGTACAGTGGAACCTCTCTTAAATGGGCTAGGTGCTTGAGATTTTGTTGCAACATAGGTACCCTTTTCTTGACAATGCAAAACAAAAGGCTTATTATGAGTGCGCGGCTGTTTCCGCAGTCCGTTATAAAGAGGTTTCGCTGGATTCTGAAGGTTTTAATTCCTTAATACACACCAGTGGCTCTGCACTTCCCTGTATTTACTAAGGTGAGTGCTATAAACGAGAACTTACTTATTGTTTTTACGCATTTTCGTGATCTCTGCAGAGTGAAAATGTTCCTTGGCGTGGTGTACATCTCACTGAAGGTAAACTGATGCTATGAAACGTCGTGATGAATACGATGCCGCGAAGCACTTTAAGTGCGATGACGATGTTTTAACGTTTATTTTAAACCCACAAGTGAATCGTACGCGAGCGTGTATAAAAGCATTCGACCTGTAATATGCGTTACTCTGGTCTTCCTTCAGAGCGAATAAATCTTTCGCCTTTTACTAAAGATTTCCGTGGAGGAGGACACATAATGAGTATGAAATGAATATTTTTTGTACGTCCCACTATGTGGGGCTTAAAACTTAAAAACAAAATTGAAATATAGATAGCTAAGTTGATACTCTGCTTGGCTTTTGAAAGAAAAAAAGTTACTCCTAGTACGAAGAGTTCATAATTATACATACTGAGGAGAGTATCCTACTCTCATATACCCCTGTAGAAGGGCGTATCGTAAAGTTATGACGTAACAACTTCATAATACACCCTGTAGAAGGATACCCCCGTAAGTTACGTTGTAACTTCACGATACACCCTGTAGAAGGGCATATCATGAAGTTATGATTTAACACTTCTGGGTTCGCCCGTTTTTCTTTGTATAATTAATGATGTCATTAGTTGAACATGGTATCGATTGAACGCGTGCCTAACAACGTCGCTAGCAACCAAATTAACTCCAGCTCTAAGCATTTCTCACCGAACTACAATCGTTCCTTCATGGGTTAAGACTGCTTCGTAGGCGTTTCTTGCTAGGCCATTCACAAATACGGCTATCCTGAGCGTCGCGAGTGTGAAATGGTGCTAACGATTCTTGCACTTTTACGGCTGCTTGCACGTCACAAACCACAACATCTTGTCGTTACGTCATAACTTCACGATACGCCCTTCTACAGGGGTATATGAGAATAGGATACTCTCCTCAGTATATATATTATGAACTCTTGCCAGTACCAATCATACCTTCAGTTGGTAATTTTGGTTTCTGCATATTCTGTCACTTTGTTGCAATAATTATTCATAAGCACTTTAAAAAAACATTCTTGAGGAGTACAGAAAATTACTGCATGTTTTGTGAAAGCTTTGTGATGAAATACATGTGTTATCAGACAGACAGAGTCTGAATTTCCTTTGTAATCTATTGGGTTTTGCTGTCCATTACTGGATTTTTATATTCACCCTTGTTCTTTCAGTGCCTATAATATACACAGTATTTTAAGCCTGACACTGCACTCCACAGGTTGGACTGTTGCTAGGAGTAGAGGCTGGAGTGTTCCCACTGATGTGTGGATGGTGGATTGATATCTGTTCTTTTGTGAGTGACTTGTGCATGTGATTTGTGCTAGTATTAACTTGTTGGTTTTCCATAGTCACTGTTTGGTAGTATGTGGAAGGATAGGCAGCAAAGTCTTGCAAATACTCCAGGTGGGTGGGTGGGTGGTGCTTCTGTCACTGAGAAAGTTGTTCACTAAATATACACTCACCAATACTTGTCTTCGTCAGGAACGATAACTTTCTTTCATTGGCTTGCTGGGATGGTGTACATCTTCTACTTTGCTTCACTAGTGATGTTACTCAGAGAGGTAGGTTGGTAAAGTTTCACTGCTGTGTTGTCCTTCACTGAAGATTTCTTGTAATGCTTTCCACCAGTATGGTAGTCATATGTAACTGGATATGCCACTACAAGACATTAACTGAATTTATTGCCTTTCACCGTAGGTGTTGAGGCCAGGAGTGCTGTGGTTCTTGAGAAATTTGAATGATCAAAATTTCCACCCTGTACAAGAGGTGAGTGAGTAGTGTGTGTATTACCCTAAATGTTATCTGTACTAATTCATTAGATGATTAATCTTCCAATGACTCGTCATGCAAGAAGGTTTATAATGTCTTCTGTAAGTTTTCATGATAGTATACTATACATGCGTGTGTGCACGCACGCATGCACGCACTCACATTTGTAAAATTCACTTTTGGTATAAGGGAAAATGAATTAGACATCATCGTTTCTTTGTCACTATAGCTGATGTTTGGCACAAGTGTACTACTGGTCTTATGGCTACCATGTGCCTTGCTACAACGACTATGGCCAGGATTTTTACCTTACAACCTCAGCCTACCCAGGTGTGTATTTGACTAGACTGTAACATAGTGTACGCAAACTACAGCCAGCTTGCTATTGCTGGATATCATGCTTCAGCCTTGATGCATAATGTGGTAGATGTGAGGTGGAAATGGGAATTTAACTGTCCTTTTTTGTAATATGAATGCTGTATTAATGCTAGACACTTTGTTATGTAAAATAGTTCTATAATGCATTGTAGAACTCAGTATGAATGCTTTCAATTGTAGAGTATCTGTTATCCTTTCTCTACATTGTAGTAATATTGGTCCACTACATGAGATCCATTTGGAGCTGCTACTACTTCACTTTGTGTTGCCAACTTTATTGGAACATGGCAATGCTCGAGCTGTCCTGAAGGTCATAGTTAAAACATGGGCTCATACTGCAGCTAAACTATTGTAAGTATTAATGAACCTATTTGTATTCATGTAAAACACATGTAGAACTTGTTGTATAGCTTGTTTGCTATGCTATTAGTTTTCATGTACCTGTTTTGAGCATGTATAACCTGTTGTAGTTCTCTTCAGTCATATCTCCTTGATCTTCCACAAACTGGGGTAAGCCACAGTTTTGTGTGCTTGTGTATGTACACAATTATATAGTACTACTAGTTGAGTTCACTGTGTGTACCATTAAACTGTTTTAGGGTTTTGTGGTCAGCATGCGTGGTACAGTGATCCGTGAGTTGCTTCCTGATCTCAGTTATGACAAGCCAGCGTATGAGGGAGAGCCGCAATTACCCGGACCAGGATTTGCTTCATTTAAGCCGTACCTACGACCATATTATTTCAGGCTAAGAGTAAGTAGTTGTTAGTGAGATACTTGCACAAGTACACATGTGCAGAGTCTGAGACACATGAACACAGAGGCCTGACTGACTGACATGTGCACACACACACGCACACACACACGCACACCTTTGCTGTACACAGAAGTTATCATGTCTCTGTCTGCAGATGATTGGATTTTTAACATTCACAATAGCCAGTGCAGCTATTTTTAGTGCCCTCATCTTGAGTGTACCAGGTAACTTGTACTGCCTTACCACTTGATTGTTACTAAATACATCTATTGTAGTTCTGCTGGGTCGTAGTATTCTATCCTTGTTTGGCATCTTCTCTGCACCAGAGATTTACACAGCAGCAATTGGATTCTACCTTATATGGGCATTGATAAAGTGCATTGCAACCCTAATGCAGTATGCCACTGCTGGCATGAGATCCTTCATGTCAGAATTGTTGAAGTGGAGCATCATAGTATGTGTACCTATGTATTGTGGGATTAGGTTTTGCTTCAGTATTTTTTTCTGGCACACTTTTATGTCGATAAAAAGCAAACCAGGACAGTTTTCATTATCTTTTTTATCCTTGGCAGGGTTGCAAGGCTGTAGTGGCTGGTGCTCTACTGTTCATTGCAGTACCACTGCTACTGGGACTACTGTGTGACTTAGTGGTGATCGTACCACTGAGAGTACCACTAGATCGTCACCCTGTCATCAGCCTCACCACTGTGAGTGCAGCAGCAATAGTGTTTGTGGCATACTTTGGTAGTAACCTTTTAATTTGCTTTGGTTTTTGCTATCGTAATAGTTTTCAGGTTTTTTGCAGATGGGCACTTGTGTTGGGATCAATAAGTGATTTTGTTTGTGGTTGTGTTTTCTCAGGATTGGGCCTTAGGCCTGCTCCATTTGAAGTGTCTGTGTGGTGCCATCTGGTTGGGCAACTCGCAAACAAAACGGACCTTAGAAAGGGTAAGACTAAAACCAATGTTACTAGTCTTTACATCTTACTATATTTCTCCAGATATACACTGCAGGTGTGAAGAACATAGACTTGACTTTCATCATCAGTGAGCTAGCTGCCCCTGCCATCATGGGCTTATCATTGACAGCTGCCATACCTTATGTACTTGCTGAATTGATGACAATAGTTCTTGGTAGGTGCTTAAAACAGGCGGTCACTTAGCAGTGGTAGTAACTTGTTTTGAAGTTGTGGCTTATATCCAAGCATTCATTGAGAGTATGTAGTTTTTTTTAAAGTGTAATTTTTATTCTAATAATGTATTCAATACCCTATTCTTTTCCAGGTGTATCAGATCCATTCCAACACTTTGTACACAGGACAATTTACCCAGCCATCGCTTTACTGTTAATCTTTGCGATCCTGATGCACTCCGTGATCAAACAGTGCCGCAAGATGTATCAAAAAGTCAAAAACGATAAGTACGTAATCAACATGTGTATGGTGTGTGCTTGCTTATGCAATGGTTGTTTTTCATGTAGATATTTGATTGGTCAAAGATTGGTAAATTATGGAGAACTTAACTAGGAGAATTTAGCTTCTTTATATTTCATGTAGTAGAAGTCACATACATATTATAACTATATATCGTATGCTACTATGACTATTGTGATTTTCTTTTTTTGCTGTTTTAAATGGTATATGATCCATTGCACTTTTTATATACATATTTGTCAAAGTGATCGGGTTGTTGTTGTTGTCATAGTTTTATACTACTTGATCCATAAACGTTCTTGATGGGTTGCGTAGTCGGCAGAAGACACACTGCATGTGTTCCGATGGCTCCTCACATCTGGCAAACTGTTTTCCACATATGTAGCACTAGAAGGAAACATGCAGTACACTGTGTACAGTATTGTGTTAAGAAAATGTTGACACACAAGATGCAGGGCTCGAGAAGACCTCAGAACAAAAATTACCTTGCTATATAAATACCAATTTATGAGGGGGTGCACTATTATAGTCAGTGTACAGACCAGTCTACTTGAGGATCATTCATTTTTTGTAATTTCAAGTAAATCCAAGGATAGAAATTTCATGGACAGCTGAGCAACTACAAAATTCACATGCACATGTCTCAGACCAACTATTTTATCTTGTCCTTTTCCAGAGGTAAAATGGAGTCAGAGAGGTCTTGGAGAACCTTACAAATGGAATTAAAATGTATGTTCCTTGAGAAAGGATCCACTGTATAACGTATTCAAAATTTTGTACGATACGAAGAATTCATTGTTAGAGTTGAATCTGGGACCAACCACTAGTGTTTTAATCATCAAGGTAGTTAATGGATATTTTGGGTGTGCCATTTATGAGGTGTCCAATCCTCATTAACAATTTCATTATAAACATGATGCTACTCACTCTGGCCATGTCAATGCCAAATACTTTCTTCTTTTTCTTTTGCTTGCTGTGCTCCACAGCATCGTGTTCAGTGTTCCACACTTTTACCATACCATCCTGAGTGATGACAACACTTAAGTTACATGTGCATGTGTGTGCGTGCATGTACATACATCCATGGATGGTATTACATACCTTACTACAAGATGCTATCCATTTCCTGTCCTCTCCAGTGGAGACACAGTTCACCCAACTTGTATGACCCTAATGTACAATCACAGGTATCAGTTAAAAAAATGTTGCTATTAATATGTACATGCAAGCAAGAGTTTGCAATAGAAACTGGTTGCAAGACCATAGGAATAGTGTGGATCCAAACTTTGATTATCATCAAGAAACATTGTGATGTCCTAATTTCAGGGGTGTATAAAGTACACCATAATGAACCCGTGCATTTACAAGTGTGAAAGTGTCCTTTTTGAGGGGTCCCACTGTACGTACTTTTCATACGTATCATATCAAAAGAAGTAAATCACAAAATTCTATGAGGTACGTACGTAGTAGCTACCATTTAATATACTGCTAAATAATGTATACCTTCAGTCCCAGTTTGAGTTTATTAATTCCAGTATTGTAGACGTTGATGTTGAGGTCATAACCTCCAGACACTAGCAGAGAACCTGTGAGAAATGGGGGACTATCAGTTGTGATTGAAGTGGCGATCACCTTACCAGGGGTTAATCTAGGGAAACACAGGGGTTAGCTATTCCCCCCCCCCCCTAGGTTTATACCTAAAGTCTTGAGAAATGGAAAGGTTTAATCGATCCCAAAGCTGTATAATCAAATGGTCAATATTCAATGACATCACAGTAAAATTTCACCAAAATTGAGTATATTTACACCTAAATTTTCCTGGGGGAGCATGCCCCCAGACCCCTCTAGAATCCAAAGCGGCTTACTTTGCCTCCCTCCCCCACAGCTTAATATTCTGGGTTGAGCCCTGCTTACCATCTCTACTGAATGCACAAGAACTAACAGATCCTTCATGATGTCTCAGTATAGCTGGTCCCTCACTCCTACAGTGAAATAGAAGTGACACATACTTGTGATGTGAGGTACTCCTCATCAAATGAATGGATCAATAATAGGAGCTTAAATTACTACAAATCACATGTATGGAAAACTAGAGAGAGCAGCTGTACGAAATTTTAAATAGAACCTCTAGACACTTCATTTATTGGCTACATCATTAATAAGACCACCTCAGCATGTCAAGTACGTAGGTCCCAAGGTGTTCTTCATGGCCTTATTAATGAGACTACCTCATTATGACCCCAATACAGTGGAGAGTCGATTATCCGAACTAATATGGGAGGATGGGTGTTCGTATAATTGAATAGTACGTATAATCAAACATCCAATGATGTATATTGAGAGTTTTGTTCAATTACTCTAATAAAGCATACACCTATTGACAAAATACTCTAATTGAGCAGTCACTGTGGTGTGCGGATAATCGACTCTCCGATGAACCATGCCATGTAGCTCCCAAACATAGCTTATAAAGGTGTACTTCATTATTACCTCATTGATAGACAACTTCAGTATATACAAGCTGTTGCTGGCATGGCCAACCCAGCCATTTAAAGATATTTTTTTTACAAACTGTATTTACACACATACCTGTATATTCCAGTAGCAATATCATACAATTGTACAGTCTTATCCCATGAAGCAGTGGCCACATAGTGAGAGTCATATGAGAAAGAAGAAGAACTGACAACATTAATGTGTCCCCTGCAACATCACAGCACTGTTTAATTCACAGCATATACAAAGAGACAGACATACTTTAGGTTGAGAAGAATATGTAACATTCGGGTGTCCCAAACTTTAGCAGTTTTGTCCATGGAAGTTGAACAAAGTTCAGTTCCTCGAGATGACAATGAACACCCCATTACTGTGTTGGAATGACCTGCAACAAAAAACATGAGAGTGATTCCTCTTAGTAGCCATTCTTCTTAACCATGCACACACACACACACACACACACACACACACACACACACACACACACACACACACACACACACACACACACACACACACACACACACACACACACACACACACACACACACACACACACACACACACACACACACACACACACACACACACACACACACACACACACACACACACACACACACACACACACACACACACACACACACACACACACACACAAACAAATACCACATGCGTAACGGAGCCTCCGTAAACTAACAATATCAACATTCATATCATATTCTAACCAATCATATTGTATTTTGTGTATGTGCGCATATTATACTTAGTTACCATTTTAGTCATTAAAAAGAGTAGCTGTTATTTACTGGTAACTCACTAATTCGAAGGCACTCCTATGTACACAAGCAATGAAATGACAATTATTATAACGCCTGGAAATTTTCTGAGAACTAGCAACAACGTTTAAGCGATACAGCATGTCTAGCCTATGTGTTGTATGCTACTAGTAGTGGCATGGGAGAATGGCTCGAAATACTACATACATTGCTGTATGTCCACATCAGGGATCTTTTCTGCATGCTCCACAAAAATTTGGTTTCAAGACCCCTGATTCCCTGTATTAAGTGTGCAAGATCCTTACAAGGCTAGCAAGAAAAGGGACATTTCCCTGCAAATTTCTTGCTATTTGTCCTTGGGAGGTCCTTACCGACAAATTTAGAGATAAAGAACCCAAAGTGCTCCTGAGCAGTAAATTAGATTTTTGAAATAGAGAAGGTGTCTACTGATATCACCAGCAATACGTTGTATCACCACATGCACAGAAAGTCAGGGTGAGACAAGTAGAATGATGGCTTTCTGCACAGCATCACATATAGTACTGAATCAATCTCATTCAGTCTCTGCAATATCATTGAAGAAGAAAACCATGGTTATATGAGAGTACAAAACACACAACCAGTGTACATGTGAATATTATTCACATATCTCATCAACACAATAGCTAGGTCAGGTTGTGCATGGGCATGGAAAAATTAAGGAAAATACCATTATGATTGTTTATTAGCAAGAAGGGCTACGGGGGAATACCCCAAGGGATTGAGACATAACACTTATCACGTAATTCCTATTAATGCGTATCATTTAGGAACAACATGGCACAGGTGGGAATGGGTAGAGGCTCGAGCGCGATTAGACGCGCGTCAGACAGTGGACCAGGGAAACAATCCACACAAGATAGAGGTGTAGACGCACCAGCAAATCTTGACAAACTGAAGGAATACCTCTATTCGTTGACTGAAGAGAATTTCAACCAGTACGGAGCGAAATTTGGGATGATGACACTGGCGTATCTCACCAAACGACCCAAAGAAGTCTCTTCCGTCGCGTCATTGGTATACGGGGCAGCTACTACATCGAAAGAGACTACCAGACTGGGCGCCATGGTGTGCAAAATGATCATTTATCCAGCCAATATGTTAGCAGAACACGAAAATGCGACGAAGGAATTCAGAAATACTATCGTGACGTTATTGCATAAAAATTTCGATGATAAGAAACAAGTCCGCGTGAAATCTATTGAAATGTGGCTGGCAATCTTTTCTTTCCTCAGTGACATGTACTATTGTATGCACTCTTCAAACAGAAAGGGCTGGAATTTTATTGGCAAGGCCATCCTGGATGCATGCCGGTTCATGCTAAACAATGACGATTGTGATGATGATGAAATTGAATGCCTCTGTCAACAGTTGAAGGATAATGGCAAACCACTTGAAGAGACAGATCCAACTGGAATCGAATGCATCATCTCTGAACTTCGTACTAGAGTAATAATGAAAAACACTACCCAAAGAGCTCGGTGTCTTTGCATGGATTTAATAGAATACAGAGCCCACGGATACAGTGATCCTGGTAACAAGCTCTCTGACTTCTATCTTGTAGCATTACAAGATGCAATTGCTAATGATGAGACACAGTAATGGTTTGCCAAATTGTATGGATTTTGTGCTGGCAACTATATCATGTGAATGCTACTACAAGTGTTGATGGTATTGCTATGCTTTGATTTGTTTTTAACCTGTGAATAAGTGTGTATGTGATTTAATTTATCATGGGTCCAGCAAATTGTATAGCATATACAAACGTGTCACTTAAGCAGTGTGCCTGAGTCCTGTGTGTTATACCCATAGAGTTATTGAAAACTGCCAGTGAAATTTAATCCCAGAAATGAGCAGTTCAATGTACAATAATTCAATTCCATCAATACACAAAAATACAATATTTTGAAGGTAGTGGTATAGCTAACAAACCTTTAGCAGTTGAGATGAGTTGCCCAGAGGCAGGGTCATGAAGATAGATCGATTTATCAACTGTTGATACAACATAACTTCCAAGACAACAGCAAGTCACCAGACTATCATATACCTGTGACCACTGCAAGGGATCATGAAAGACAATAAATATTGTTCTTTACACACCAGGGGTATAGTGCTATACATGTGCAAACATGTACGATAAAAATTTATTGGCAGTTATTTCAAGTATCAAAATAAATTTCATTATGATTGTACCTAACAGTATGTGTAAATACTGACCAATTTAGTTTCAGTTTCAATGTCCCATAAACACACTGACTTGTCCCAAGATCCAGTCAATACTCTACAGCAGTTAACACAGTATTAAAGACCATATATTGTTATAGTTATACAGACTAGTACCCTCTATGGTACTGTACACTGTTCTGGGCACATGCTGCAGGTAACACATACACCACTTGTGGATATGGCTATAATGGCAGGAAACCTACCCCTGAAGGTATGATAGAGACTCTCACGTTGGCCTGCAAGCCAACAACAGGACTCACTCAATCATTTTTTTTCACTGTAGCAGAGGGTGTCTTGATACTATAGACCAGGTCAATGACTTGGGTCCCTATTAATTATCTATCCATATATGGGCCCACTCATCTGGTTTAAGTATATATATTATATATATATATATATAGGTAGGTACTCAGCATCACAGGTGGGTGGATACGTCACTTGAAGTAGAGTGAGGTGTGCACATGCAAGTAATGTGAGTGCTCCAGTCATTCGCCCAACATTTCGGAGGCCCCAGGATATGGCAAGGCATAAGTGTTTTATGAGCAGAAGATCATGATGGTTTTTATCAACTCAGTCTGCCACTATTATAGGCAGAAGGACATCACCTTATACACCATAGATGATTCGACACATGCAATAAATAACAACAGACCGCTATTAATTTTATTGTGACAAGTACAAAATGATTACCACTCTACACCATACCTATTGTTGGTTTCATCCACACTACAAGACACCACGTTGTGCTCATGAGCCTTAACGGATGTCAGGTTCCTCCCACTAACTGCATCCTACACACAACAAACCCTGAGATATAGGATAACATGTCACCTAATGTTGGTACCCATAACGCCACTGTATTGTCATCAGAGCAGGTAACAAGATGTTGATCATTGTGGAATAGCTGACAACAATTAGCTTGTGACTTGTGAGCACGAAATTCTGTGATCCTCTCCTTGAGCATTACAGGGTAATAACACAGTAGTGTACTGTATGACTTGCGTTACTTTATCTGAGTGATCTTCCTTAGTCGATACCTCCATCGTTGAGTTTGAGGTGGAATCCATCACTGAACTTCTTTAAAATACATAAATTGTTGACCGTTTGTTAAACTGCTAGGGCATGCGCATGTTAACATTGTAGATTGTGTCTACAACCTTCCTAGTCTTCGACAGCACATAGTTAAAAGCGCGCTTCTAAACAAAATACCACAATCGAATAACAGTATATTTTTTGTATTTAGCAACCGAATTTGAGTGCGCTAAAGGGCGCCAAAGATTGCGTCATGATTTTGTTGTTCTGCTCAACAATGTAACCATGTTGTAACTATGCTGGCCTCGATGCTGACACTGGGGACGCTGTGCAGGGTGACAACACGATGTACCGTCATGTCGCTCAATGGAGTACCACTCAGATGTTATTCTAGTTTACCGGATCAAAGCCAAGTCGTTATATGTGGTGGAGGTATAATTGGTTGCTCCGTGGCTTACCACTTGGCGAAATTGGGCTGGACTGATGTCCTAGTGTTGGAACAAGGAAGGTATGTGTTAGATTACCGGGGGTCGTAGATCACTAGCTCATTTTAAAGGTATGTGTGTACATTTTTTAGCGGGACTCCACTTGCACCAATAGATTTAGTGCAAGTGGAGTCCCGCTTGTCTAATGTCAGAGTAACATGCTGGCTGCGTTACTCTGCTTTTCTATTGTCTTTTACAGTTGTCCAGCACGTGCCTTTCTTTGTGCTGGGGGTGGTAGGCAAGGGCAGTCCATCAAGCCTGGGTGAAAAAAAAAGTATGTAGGCTCCGAGGGCTCGGTAGGCTCCTCGATGGAACCCAGTTAGTTGAAATTATAGATGTATTAATTAAGTAAACACCACACCATAGATCGTATGGGTACAGTTATTACTAAGTCAAGATAAAATATAGTAGCTAAACAGGTTAGCTACAGGACTGCTTGACCTGCTAACATTATTAACAGTTAACCACTGTCATTGCAGCAGTAACCACAGTTGTGACAACAGTAATTTAGCTCACTGTCATAATATAGCCTGCTAAATGAAGTTCACCAGCTATGCATATGCACACTATTTGTCTGCTGGCTGTGTGAAAATACACTTTAGGTACAGGGTTATAAAGTTTCCATTATACAGTTGCCGAAGACATTTTCATTTGCGTGGCATTGTAGGCAAGTGTGGTTGTGGATTAAACCATACTGAGGTTTGATACTTGTATGAGTGCGCCATTCTCTCAAATTTTGTCTTGGCCTATGTTTTGCTTGCACCACAGAGATGTTTAGTCATGCCATACTACCATAGTTTATTATATGAACATGGATGTGTGTACATGATATTTTTCAGTGGCAACATTATTTGATACACTGACTACATGCACACATCCATGCTTGTGCACGTGTGTGTACATAGACACGTATTCACACCACAACATGCACACTCATACACACAGATGTTCATCAGGTTTCTTTATGCAGCATTACTGGAGGCACAACATGGCATGCTGCTGGTTTGATCAATCCTCTCAAGGGTGGATTCAATGATATTAAACTTGGAATGTATTCTGTCAACCTTTTCCCCCAATTGGAGAAGGAAACTGGTTCATCCACTGGTAAGTGTGCATGATAAATGACACCACTACTGTTGCTTTATACTTGCACTGGGGTCTTTGGATTTCATATCTTTGTTGTTTGTATAGGTTGGAAACAGTGTGGTAATCTTCATGTAGCCAGAAAAAAAGATCGAATGACGTCTTTGAAGAGACTTGCTATAACTGCTAAGTAAGTCTAATTGTAACTTTGAAATGTTACGATAACTTAGTTTAACTATTTTACACTAGATACTAGATAGAACTGGTACCTTTGTGTATTCTTTGTACAGGATTTGTGGAGTAGAGGCAGAGTTGCTAGCACCTGAAGAGTGTTATAACAAGTGGCCTTTGATGAGATATGATGATATACAGGTAGAACCTGTTGTGCATATTTGTGGCTAAAGCTACGCTACACTCAGTTTATTTAGTCACAAATTCATGGTTGAGTGTGTCAATCCCATGTGGTCTAGTGGTTAGGATTCCTGGCTTTCACCCAGGCGGCCCGGGTTCGATTCCCGGCATGGGAAGACTTTTTTTTTCGCTTTACACATGCTTTTGGTGACACGTTTTTTTCGTTTTGCGCGACTTTTTAGTGACACGTTTTTTGACAACTGTTTATAGTTTTTATTTCCTTTTTTCTAGGGTGGTCTATGGGTTCCTTCTTGTGGCTGTATTGGTCCCAGTGACCTGACCTATGCCTTCATGAAAGGAGCTACCAATAAAGGTACACACTTGCACCCATTGTGTTTGATGATCATTGTATACATCATTTCTTACTATTTACCGTTGGTCCTTTTTGTGTGAGTATCTTGATTGTCATCCACAAGCTAGAGAAGCGCATAAGTCTTGACTGTTGTGGATCCTGTAGTGCCAATCAGGGTGTTGTGATAAGGCAGTATGACATTCTGCTCCGCACTATAGTATGTTCACGTTGAGCTGTCCTCTAAAACATTTAATAACTCATGAATGCAATTACACACGATCTTGAAATTTGGCTCATTTGTAGTACTGCTTGACCCGCTAAAAATATTTCAAAATCTTTTTGTTCAAATGTTGGCATAGTATTTACAGCCAATCAAAATTTCCACAATACATTTCCTATGGGGAAGCCATATAAGTGCAGTGTCCATTACAGCCCTTTCCCGAACTTGTAACGTAGCCAAACCGGACGTGTCTGTTGTTGACACCTTTGCTGTTACCAATAATCATCTGGTTGGCTAAAATGTTAACTCTGTTGAGAATAAATCCAATTTTAATTTTTAGCTGTTTTTCAGGATTCAGCTCAACGTGAACGTACTATAGTTCAGTTTTGTAGCTAGTATACTTCAAACTTCCAAGTGTGAATTACTGTAGATAGAGCAGTAGATGTCTCAAATCAGCCAGTTTGACTAAATGCAGATACTTATCAAAGTCTACTTCTGTTGTGCTTTGTGAACCCTTAGCAATAGCTTAATATTTTTTGAAACCTCAACACTAAAATATTGTATATAGCACTGACCACATCTTCTATGCCTCTATACTTCTTACTGGATATGCACATTATTCTTCTTTCATGTACTCGTGTTACTATAGGAGTGAAGATAGTAGAGAAGGTGACTGTTGATAAAGTGTTGGTCAGTAATGATAGAGTGTGTGGTGTGAGGACTAACCAGGGAGATGTGAAGTGTGAAGTGTTTGTCAACTGTGCTGGACAGGTAAACATGTGATTGTGTACAAAATGATAGATTACAGTTGATTTCTGGTTGGTTGATTGATCATGAACATCAAATATACAAGTCACGTGTTTGAAAGTAGCCAGCAATATTCAGATTAGTTTCATTATGCACATGACATTTTCTGTATACTTCATGGACAACCGATTGTTAATCGACTATATATATATGCAGTCTAGTTGGCTGCTTTCAAAGGGTATTGGGCCTATTGGCCATCTTCAGCCTACAGGTCACATTTTATGTCAGAAAACCTTCCAATAGGTTGTTGAAGGCTCACAATTTTTCTACTCTCAGCTAAAGTGCTAAGGCCATGCATTATTTGTTGTATGTTTTGCTCACCTCTTAACAAGCCACTTTCAATAGCAGTTTACTTACACATACCTTTAAATGTGTCATTCATGTCAGAAGTTATTACTTACATAATTGAAATATTACTATTGATTCTCAAAAAAAAGTTCCAAGCGTTTAAAAAAGCAACATGCTACAATGGGATTAGATGTAGCAACAAAGCCTCTCTTACAAAGCCTCTCAATAACAAGACCTATGGAACAAATTCACCTGTACTAAAGTGGTAGCATCCATATTCCAGCAACAAAAAGAATTTATAGTCCCAAGAGTTCATTACACTATATGTATGTCATTTATAAACTTGTCATGTATTTTAGTAGAGTGATCAGACTGTAAATAATCAAATGCATTCAAGAGCTAATAACATATGACTGTAATGTATATCACTTTCTGCATTTATCATTCTGTTATCACAATGTTTGTATTTTTCTAGTGGGCAAGAGACCTGGGACAGGTCAGTATACAGTATATGTCACTAGTAATTCATTACATGACCCTCAATAGCTATCTGATCCTCCTGTTAGAATTCCCATACATTCTAATGAACACTTCTACATTGTTACAAAACCGCTAGAAGGTATTTCTGTCTGTACTACACAAAGAATAAAATGAAATACATGTGTATTATGTAGTACAGTTTGTATGCTAAATGTGTATATGTGACCAGATCTGCGAAAATCCGACACAATCGTGCAAGCCTAAATTTACAGTATTAATACCATACCTGTTTCACTGCCCATACAAAAGTCTCAATAGTAGCAGTGAAATTTATCCCGTATTTCACTGACAGCAGTGAAAAAGTTGTAATTGCAATTTCATTGGCTAGAATTTATGTTAACAATGTAGCACCAATTAGTGTTGACGCATGTTTAGTACATAGTGACGCTAATGCACAACATGCATATATACAGCAAGTATGGTATTAACTGGGAATAGCATGGGTAGCAGTGAAATTGGGATAAATACCACGAGTGTTGTATTGGAAATGGGGATAAATTTCACGAGGCGAACACTTGTGGTATTTATCCCAAATTTCACTGCTACCCATGCTATTACTAGTACAAAGCATTGAATACATTGGGTGAAATACTATTGAAAAAATTCCGTAAATTTTTTGAACACCACTTTCTTAGTGAAGGAAGGGACTAACAATAAAACCCTGGATATCGTCTTATTCACCTGCTCAAGAGGAGTTGGAAAATCTTTGTTTCGTTGTAGTAGACCCAAGGATACAGAAGTTATGAGCGTTTGTTTACGTCATGTCAAAGTGATTGTATGCGATTGATTTTTCTTCACGAAGTTTGCCTTTGTATGCAGTGAAGAAGGGTGAGTAAAGAAAAAAACTTACCCAGTAATTGATTCCCCTGTTCATGGCGAACACGGTGGTGAAAGTTGTAGCTCTGTACCTCAATTCGTTGGTAAGTTACAATCGTTTTTGTAGGCACCTGTAATTTGTTTTCCCTATACAAATCGATTTTTCTGTTGTTGCTATTTTGTAGGGTTGTAACTAGGGCTGGGACGAAGCTTCGAATGCTTCGTGGGTTCGAAGGTTAAGTAAACTTCGAATTATAAAAGTATCCTTCGAAGCTTCGTAATGTACTCATAGTCTACGAAAGAATTACAAATATACGTCGTCATCTTTATTGCAGCTACTTATTTCTCTTGCGTGATCAACGTTCGTCTCTTCGCGATCGATCTTTGTGTGCCACGCCCACTTTTAAAACCATTGCAGTTCAGCTTGCTACCATAGTTGCAGCCTTAAAACACCTTATAAAGTGATAGATAATGTATGGAAAACATACTTTTAGCCATTACTTGGTGTTTACCTATGCATGATTGCGGTATAGCAGACACGCCCATTTGCAATCGATTGATCGCGTCATTCAGTACTGCTGCTATGCACTTTCCAAATGCTTACAAACTTATTAAATAGAGGTAAAACTTAAGAAGGATGTGCATAAATGCAAGAAAACCTGTAACTTGAAAGCCAGCACCGAAGCTTCGAATGTTCGAACATTTTATTAGCGAATATTCGAAGGTAAATTTCAATATTCGTCCCAGCCCTAGTTGTAACTTCTAAAGTTATTGGCATATGAGGCTGAAACTTCGCCAGAGGGTACACTTGGCTAAGTAGATTATAAATATTTTAAAAACAGGAATTTGAAAAATGTGCAACTGTCGGGTTTTTGCAGATCCGGTCACATATGTTGTAACCATCTGTATAAGGATGATATTCCATCCAGTTCTTGTTTTTTTATTTCTGATGTACTTACCTTTTAAAGAAGTCCTCAGTGCTCAAATACTCTAATATAACACACAACGCACATGTAGAATGACAATAAACTACTATTCTACCCCTTGTATACTTTCTGTATAGTGCAACTGTTATACAAACTCTTTTGCTGCCATTGTTTGTAGAGAAGGTTGATGCAATGCTGCCATGCCTGAGAGACATGGATGGGTGTGTGTACTTCCGAGAGTGGGGTGGAGGAATATTAGCTGGAGGATTTGAACCACTCAGTAAACCAATCTTCACTGATGGAGTCCCCACTCCTTTTGAGTACCAACTACTGCCTGAAGACTGGGATCATTTTCGTAAGCTAGCAATAAAATAGAGGTTTGCCATAGATAGAAAACAAGATTTTATGAATCATGTGATTGGACTACATGAATAGCAGTTATGTGAACACCTAGAATGTTTGCATGAACTTGTGTGTGTGGAAACAATTACTTCTTGTTTTCCAAAATTTGAAAGCATCTGTTTAGAGATTGTATGCTCTATTAGAGTATTTGAACATATACTCTGTGTATAAATGAGTGGGCTTCAATCATCCAAGCAGTTCACTAATTTGAACACTTTATTTACTGCTTGAGACTATTAGGGTTTGGGTAACTGTGGTTCTAACATTTAATACGTCTCAGTTATATTAGCTGCTCTGTCATCTTTCTTTCTTAGTAAAGCAATTATTTGCTTCTGTTATGAAGCTAGTGTTCAGGTAATTGACTCCTGCTGTACATTTTATAGCATTCAAGAAGCAACAGCTTGTGAAGTTCACCTCCTTAAAATGTTTACTGTATGTTCACAATTCAGATAGTCAAATATTCTAATAGAACAATCACCCATGGTGTTCAAAAACTGATTTTTACTGCCACAATAAAGTCTTATACATGCATAGCATATAATATGGACCTACATAACTATAAGATGTATTCTGTACTACACTTAATATTATCCTGCTGACTTCACTATCTCTGCACTGTTGTCCATCAGAGCCGTTGATGGATGAGATGTTACATAGAGTCCCAGCACTAGAGAGAGCTGAGATAAGACAGATGGTTAATGGACCAGAGGCCTTCACCCCTGATGTTCATTCCATAGTTGGGGAGGCACCTGAAGTGAGTTGTATACTGTACCTAAATGACCATTGGCAAATTTCTGACTGCTCTATTAGAATAGTTGTATGTTGCGGGTTTACTCAGACTGTAATACATTTGTTTGGCTATTTACATTACTAACTGGTCCTGTGGAATTTGATAAGAATTTACCGAGAGTATGTCCACTTATCAAATTGTTTTCTATGATACGTGTGTAATATGGTAGTATACAATATGCATGAAAATTGTTCTTTCTGTTAACATCACACTGGTGTGGTGCACCAGCTTCCTTGGCCAACTGAGACACTACTGTACCTTGTGTCTTGATATGATGACAATGTACACGTAGTTAGCATGATGTCCACAGGAACCCATGCTGGTAGTGCCAGTTCTGCACTTCTGTGCCAGGGGGGAGGGTGGTCACATGTTATCATTCATCTTGTGATCTCAAAGAAATGTTAGACTTTATGTTGAACTACAAGGTGTAATTCAACATTGAAACCTTCTAATATTCTAAAGGACAAATTTTATATCCATACCAGTGCGTCCTAGGGCTCTTACTTCTCAGTGCAATTTACTGCTTTTCTAGCTGTTAAGCAGCACCTTTCAAAAATGCTTGATTGCATAGTTTCACATCACAATATGACATGTAACCATTATTAATCAACCTCTTCTGATACATAATCTGTTGTCTGAATAATGTTTTTTTATCTGCTTTCTTCCTTCTGTGTGTGATTGTAGATAAAGAACTACTATGTTGCTGCTGGGTTTAACTCTAGTGGGATAAACAGTTCAGCCGGTATTGGACTAGTGATGTCAGAGTGGATTGTGAATGGCTACCCTCACATTGAGATGTGGCCAGAAGACATCACCAGGTTAGCTTGGTGTACTCCAGTGAAATATTGTACTGTGGGAAAGCTTGATGTGTGAAAGAATTGATATACAGTATCTCTTTGGAAGTTACAGACAATTACAGTGGGACCTTCGTTATCAGAACACCTGTGTGCCAGTTTATTTGCAGCAACAGTGTTCGTGTACAGTACCACTCAAATGCAACGTTGTCTCGCAAGATTGCGAGTGGTTAAAAAACTCACTAATTAAGGGGCATGACACCTGTTTCGCTTGTGAGTATTTATCCCAAACGAAACGGGATTAATGCCCAATGAATACTTGTAATTGAAACAGGTGCCACACCCTTTAACTAGTGAGTTTTTTTAACTGATCGCACTGTCGTGAGACGACGTTGCATTTGAGCGGTACTGTAAGTGAGCATATTGATTTGTATACACATACAGTGTATATAGCTTCATTTAACTGCTCTAATAGAACATACACTTATTGTACACCAGTTAATAAAGTTTTCTAATAAAACTGTAACTTAGGCTGTTCAGATAATTAAGGGTTGATATTCAAATAATCATGGCCATACTGTATTGGCATTTTAGTAGTGATACTGATTTACTGTATTGAGCTGTGTATTAGGCTTGATTGAGATATGTGTGCCGACACAATACTCTGACGACTCAGCACCCATACTAAATTTTACTTGCATCTGCAAATGCTTACTAGTAGTCCACTAAAATATTGGTACCAGAAATTCATCAGCAGATCAGTTAAATAGTGTAAAACCCAACTAATATAACTGTTGCTAGAGTATCAATGAAAAAGCTCTGGAATATGAAGTGGTTAAATCTTTGCATGAAGGAGAAAACAGCTTTGGGCCAGTCAGGGATCAATCCCAGAAAGTTGAAGTGAAATAATTATAGTTGCCTAGTAAGTTAGATTAGAAATGAGATAGTACTTTAGTGAAGGAATTTGTGACTTGTTAATACTGCCAATGCGTATATGCAATATTGGTGGTAGCAATGTACCAATATCAGTTGATCATGTCGAAAGGATGTAAGAATATATTGTTCTCTTGATTCCCCATACTTTCTTGTTACACATACTTAACAAAGACTACAATTATACTTGTGCCTGTATTGCAGGTTTGGTGCTCACAACCTCAACAAGAACTACCTCAGTGATCGTATAGTGGAGGTACTGGGGAAGAGGTATACTGTACCATATCCCAAGTTACAACATGACACTGCCAGAAGAATAAAGTGAGTTGTTAACTTGTTCATAGCATGGTTTAGGATTGTCATTGCATTCATCCTCTATAACACACCATCTTACCATGTTGAACAACACATAATGAACAATTTGATAGCTAATGATTACTTTTCTTGCTAACACAATAATGGTTCAAATGGAAATTTTTACATTTGAAAAGCTTATTATAGCTGTTACAGGGGATTTATTACTTCTTGCAACGCAAAAGGCAAAATTCAAAAAGCGTAAAGCGTCATATGGCTTCTTTAATTGACCAGTGTTGTTCTATAGTCCATATTAGGAATGATAACAGTAAACAACCACCATAATGGGAGTGAACTACACATGTTTGTGGCTAGTTAACATGTAAGAAGCCATACCACGCTCTACGCTTTTTCACTCTCCAATGTTGCAAGTAATAAATCCCCTGTATCTATCATACATGTATATATGTAGGGAAGATGAAAGTGATGTACCTTTGTTGTGTCTACTGCACTGTAATAAAACAGTCACCTAGGTCCATTGTATGTGATTCATAAAAGACAATAATGGTCTGGAGTAGAGCTGAGTATTGTTAGTAATCTGTGGTATTTATGGTTTTAATACTGGTTTTAATACTGGTTTTGATACCGCCTGTTTTTTTTTTAATACCACCATACTGTCTGGGCACTATGGCCTCCCTGTGGGCTTGTTTCATCCCATATTTAGAAGGTAACCAGACATGTGACAATGTTTGTAGGCAGGTGGTGATGTAGTCAGCTAACCAAACTATGTAAACAAGTTTGTTTGTGGTAAAGGCTTGCTGAGCTACCATGGGTATTTGGTTGGGAGTGTATAAACAGTGGAATGGACTACTGGAATGGTGGAATACTGGAATGGTGGAATGGAATTTTTAAAAGTTTAATATCAGTTTTTACATCCAAATAAGTACAACTCCTCCCATTAAGCAAGCAAACAATAGGATTCCCATTGAAGTCAGCTCATTTAACATACTTTTCCTCACCACAGCACTTGTATGACTTATAACTCAATACTTTAATACTTGTCTGAAACTAACTGTCTCAATGAAGGTTCAGTTCAGTGTGCACTGTGGCACTGCCACAATGAACTTTGGCTTAAATTTTGTTTTCTGACATAATTGTAGAAAAGGCTCATTGTAAACGCTAACAAGATAGTCCAATTTCACTTTACCCAAAGATTTTTGCTTAGGCTCCTAGGGTAGTGGTAAACACCTCGTACAGGCTCTGCCTTCTGTGTTCACCCTCCAGTGCCTAACTGGTAAAGTTGATAATAAATAAATGAATACTTCATTATACAGTGAATGTACTTTTACAATGCATACATGTAATCAGCTAGCTAGCTAACTTCTTTACCATTTGGGAACAAGTGTTAAGTCAGGAGTCCCAATAAACTGCTATTGTGCATGTTCATAACTGACTTGCAGTACATTACATTGGTAAACTTTGTCTATGGTGAGGTGAATTATGCTAAAAGAGCTGACTTTAAGTGGAGTCCTATTTATTTGCTTACTTAATGGGAGGGGTTATACTTATTTGGATGTAAAAACTGATATTGACCTTTAAAAAATTCCATTCCACCATTCCAGTATTCCACCATTCCAGTAGTCCATTCCACTGTTTATACACTCCCTATTTGGTTGGCTTTCACAGTAATACCGTGATACTTTGTAATACTGTGATACTTTTTATGGAATATATACCGTTTGCTATTTTTCAGTACCGCCCAGCACTAGTCTGGAGTGATCATGTATTAGTTGTTGTTGTTTTTGTTTAGGTGTTCTCCACTCTACTCAACACTTGACAAAGCTGGTGCTAGTTGGGAGGCTAAAATGGGATGGGAACGACCCAGCTGGTTCACAAGATCACCAGATGGTTAGTAGTAACTTGTACAGGTCATTGTTGTGATGTAATGCTCTACAGAGTCTCGAAAATTTGTGGGGACATTTGGTAAACCAAACTGGTTTGATAATGTGTGTGAGGAGCATACAAAGTGTAGGAATGAAGTGTGTGTGTTTGATATGACCTCATTTGCCAAGTTTGAAGTAGAAGTAAGTGTGATAAGCACTCACTTCACCAATAATATCTTTTTGCACTCTTACACATAGCCAGGAAAGTTTATTGAGTGAGACACACATAATCATTCTATTTAGAGTAATGGGGTGTAACTGCTGTGTTAGAGTTTTTTTTATCCTGGATTCTCTCCAGTGTTTTTTTTTCCCCGAAGCTACGTACCGTGGTTGCCTCAAGGGTAGCTACTTCCTTAGCTGTGGCCATGCCAAATAGAAGAATCTATGCACCAAAGGAGTACACATGCTAAAAGTCATTGTTGGCAAATACTCAGTAATAGTAGCACACAGGCCATGCCTTACATCCTGTTCACACTACCTTCTGACCCAGGTACAGCACGGAACAGCTCGAAATAAATTACAGTGTAAATCAAATTCAATCAATCAAGCTATCTCGAACAGTGCCCAGCATGGCAAACAATCGGCTTGCATGGGTTGGCCCAGGCTAGGATACAATGTGAATGCATCCAGTATGGCCAACTCGGGTTGACAACAATAATTTGCTTTTGTTGGCCACACAGTGAGTATATTCTACACTCTAAAAGTATTCTATAAGCATGCATGGCTACAACGTGACATGCAGCAAGACACACTATGCCTCCAGTAGACTCCAAGTTTTATTCTACTGACATTAGCAAAGGGGGCATCCGCTGGCAATTCAGCAACTTTAGTAATTTTCAGTAGTTGTATTGTGCACTTAAACAATAAATGGCTTATTATACATTGTGCACTTGTTTTGTTATAGCTCATTATTATTTGGCGTGTGCAATCCCTAGCCCACTTGTTGAACGGGCTGACTCGAGTTTGGTTGGCCCAAGTTGAAAGTAACCTGTTGGCTCAAGGATGACAGTGTAGGCACCCAGAAGGCTCACCACCTGGACTTCAGTTGTTACATGAGACTTGTGCAGTTGACATTTACTCCCCCATTGTACCACCAAGTCCATGCAGTTTAGTAGACTCTTCAGGCAAACAAACCTCTGGAAGGAATGCAAAATAGTAGGACTGGATCATTAACCTGTTCCAAATCTTACAAAAAAAATGCTTGAGAGTTTGCAGGCCAACACGAGGGACCCATCTGGCCTCCACCACACAGTAGTGTTGCTGGTACCTACACTGCCAACAAGTAGTATAATATTACCATGCCCGCAAGGAGGACACATACACACACATACATGTACATGCATACTGGTAAGCACTTTAATAGAACGGTCACTACTTTGTTTATGTGTGGTTTTTAGCAATTTCACTTGACACAGTGCAGTAATAAATATCTGTAACTATAATAAGATAGCCAGATAACTGCTTACTACTATCCAACCTACCAACACTATCCTCTATAATGCAACCACTTGGATTTTGTAGCCAGTAGCTCGTAGAGCCTTAGGGTTCTTATAAACCTATGTTGTGTAGAAAAGTGGAAACCATCTTGGTTAACATTTTATGCTGTATTGTAACACACTGTTTTCTGCTGCATATACAGGGTGATGGTGTAGTGGAGAGTATGCAGATGTTATGTTCTAACAATGTTGATGTACCAGTTGGTAAGATAGTGTACACTGGTATGTTGAATGAGAGAGGTGGATACGAGACTGATTGTACTGTCACCAGAACTGCACCTAACAAGTGAGATACATTTATTCACTCCAACACAGTTTATCCTCAGTTATCCAAATAATTTTGTTCCTAGAGTTAGCCAAAAGTGTTCTTATAAGTGAATTGTTTGGATAACTAAAACCAAAGTTATTGCTGAAACCCCTTGCAAAGATCCATTCAATTACTCTAATAGAACACACACTATAATGACAAAATATTTTAGTAACTGGGATTCACCAGTATATATAGGGTGGACTGGCAATGGATTATTGTGTTCATTTTCTCTGTACAAATCATCCCATATTGAAATGGAGGATGCACTGCATAGCACTATGTATGCGTTTACATACTTTTGTGTCATGGCAGCTTCCTTGGATGAAAAATGCATGTCTTACTATGTGTGAATGCCAATTATTAGTTGTCCAGGTTTATTGTCTATTCATCTATTTCAAGTGATGTTTTCTACGTTTTGTAAATTGTCTAGATATTTTGTGGTATGTCCTACGGCTCAAGCCACTCATGATGCAACATGGATCAGTAAACACTTACCATCCTCAGCACAACTAAGAGATGTGACCGGTCAGTATACAGTACTTGCTGTGATGGGGCCTCACTCCAGAAAGTTACTGCAAAAAGTCACTTCTCATCCTCTTGATAATGACAACTTTCCCTTTGGAACATCACAGGTGGTTAATGTTATGTATTCAATACTTTATGTTGATGTGTTATAGGTAATTGAGATTGGATATGTACCATCAGTGAGAGCATCTCGTGTATCATATGTTGGTGAACTGGGATGGGAACTGTATGTACCAAATGAGGTGAGATGATATTGAGTATATACAAATGTATGTTTCGCCAACTATAGTACATTCGCGTTGAGCTGAATCCTCAAAAACATTTAATAACTCATGGATGCAATTATACACAATCTTGAAATTTGGCTCATTTGTAGTACTGCTTGACCCGCTAAAAATATTTCAAAATCTTGTTGTTCAAATGTTTGACATAATATTTACGGCCAATCCAATTTTTCACAATACATTTCCTTTGGGGAAGCCATATAACCACAGTGTCCATTACAGCCCTTTCCCAAACTTGAAATGGAGCCAAACCGTACGTGTCTGTTGTTGGCACATTTGCTGTTACCAATAATCATCTGGTTGGCTGAAATGTTAACTCTGTTGAGAAAAATCCACTTTTAATTTTTAGCTGTTTTTCAGGATTCAGCTCAACGTGAACATACTATAAGGCTGTGTGATGCACATCTGAGTAAATTGTTTTTATCCATATGCTGTGTAATTGAAAATTACTGTACAGGTTATATAAAATGCCACAGCATAAAGTGTATTTGCAAAGCTCTAGTTCCACCGTAGGAGCACTTATACTTAGTATTATTACCAAATAGCCAAATATGGAAACAGTTCAGTGTTGATGCCAGTAGCAGTCCCAGTGTAGAGGCAATTAACATTTTCCAACAACGTATCATGGTACACTCTACTTATGCAACCTGTTTCAGTCTGAGATTATTGCTTATAGCCCTTCCATGTCAAGTGAATGATGTGATGACTCCTCACCCCAACCAAAAGACGAACCATGTGTGACTAATGTCTTCAGACAAGTGTAACACAATAACGGCTAAGGCTATGGGCTTGCTTTTTTCACTATTCAATGTCGCTTCAGCCTGACAGGTGCCTTTTGGCATACCACAGTACATACAATGCATGCATCATGGACTTACCAGTGTCCTCCTTTGTGTCCCATTTCTTTTTTGCTGATAGTCCAAGGTGTCAATTTGTGGCAGTTTGATGGCTTCCCTACCTTTGTAAACGGTAATCATCCATATTTTCTGTGGTGACTGAATTGATTGCAGAGGCGCTTCTACTCTTCTTCGTTAGTAACACTTTGTAACAGGCTGAGCATAACTGAAGGTGAAACATAATGACCACTTCACTTTTGAGTCAGTAATGGATAGTTGGGACACATGAATCGCCTGTATTTTCCATGGTGACTGGATTGATTGCAGAGTCCGTTCTTTGCTTGTAGTGTTGTGTTACAGGCTGAACATTGCTGAAAGTGAGGTGTAATACCCATTTTCTTTCGAGTTAGTAATTATTGGGGCGTGCATTCAGACAAAACACTGATTAACTCAGACACCATTCTTTCTTGTGATGCAGTATGCACAGGTTCACTACCAGTCATAATAATGTTACAAAAAAAGTAAACTATAAGGGAAATTATGTTACATTAGGGATTGTAGAAAAAAAAGTAGGGAAACAAGAGAGGTTACCTACACCTGCAGATATACTAGTGAACATTTAATCCCTAATTCAGTCTTGGATATACTCTGAATTAGGGATTAAATGTCCACTAGTATATCTGCAGGTGTAGGCGACCTCCCTTGTTTCCTTACTTTTTTCTATGTTCCCCAATCGACCTTATAATTCATAATTTCTCCTTACACTTGCCAAGATGTAGGTTTTGCTATTATTGCACAGTAGTAATGCAATATTATCCTCATAATGTGATAATTATATATTTGCATGTAACGTGTAGTGTTGCACCGATAATTGGTTGAATAATTGGCAACAGCCGATATAAGATGATTTTGCAGGTATCGGCATCGGCTACGAAGGGGAAATTATTTGCCAATAACCTAAACCCATAATGACAGTAATAAATACGTGACAGTATTAAAATAAAGTAGTGAATACAGAGGTAAGCGGTAAACATTTATTTGTTGTACCTGTTTATAATAGTTAGGCTTGTTTATCTGTGAATAGTGTGGCTGCAAGGCTGTAATAGGCTGTGTATATTTATCGGCTGCCCACGCAATTAACCAATCACTATTTGCAAAGGGTCTGGAATCCCACTAAAACTCTGTTTGAGAAGCTGACTTAGGTGTTTTATAACTACTTGACTTTCATTTCCATGAAAGGCACACTGGTAGCAAACATTGTAGAATCAGCTGCCCACGCAAGTAATTAAATTATTGCAATTAATGTTATACACACACATAAACTTTAGATGATTTTTGCTCCTTCTCCTGTGACCTATAGAATTGAAGAATATCGGTAAATATTGGCATATCGGCTACAAGAATGAGTGAAAAATTGGTATCGGTAAATGTGAAAATATGCATATCGGTGCAACACTAGTAATGTGGATTGTACATTATAAAGCTTGAATTCTTTTCTGCAGTATTCTTATGGACTATACGACAAGTTGTTCAGTGTTGATGGTATTCATCCACACAATGGCGGTTATTATGCTATTGATAGCCTCAGAGTTGAGAAAGCTTATCGTCACTGGGGAGGTGAAGTGAATGCTGACACTAATCCATGGGAGGCAGGACTGGGCTTTAGTGTAGATATGAAAAAGGTAATGGTACTCAATGATCTGAATGCTTGTCTATATATAGTCTTTCCATTAGAATTTTATAGGCAAGCAGGCACTTGTAAAACTAAAGCAAGAAGGAATCAAGCGTTGTGTTGCTATTTTCACTTTACAAGAATTTGACATGGACAATCTCATGTGGGGTGATGAGGCCATCCTGAGAAATGACAAGATTGTTGGCTACCTCACTTCAGCTGCATATGGCTATACTATTGGTAGACCTGTAGGAATGGGACTGGTCAGAAATCCAGGGAGTAATGGAGAACTTCTCCCAGTCACTAGAGATTACATACGAAATGCTAACTATCAGATCAACATTGCTGGTGTACTGTATCCAGCAAATGTCAGTCTATCAGCTCCTTATGATCCCAAGTCACTACGTGTACATATGTAAATTATCTTTTTAATTTACAATATAATGCCACCTAACTATTAGTATTTGTTCATGTATTTATTATGTGTACACATGTTGCTAAATGCCATGCAAAGTGGCTTTAATCTATATAGATGTAATCAATTGTCCATAGTTATTTTTCTATTATAATACATATGTACATATGCTCATATTTTATGCTTGCTTCATTGATTGTGGCTTTACCACAAAAATTTTCGGGTTGGTCTCCGCTGAGATAATTTTAAAAAATGTATTCACAATAAAAACATTATGTTGCACGCCTCATTATGGTTGCAACATTTAATGATTCTGTGGATAGCTGCAAGTAGAGGATCAGCTATATGGGGTTACATTTATTCATTCAATATTTTACATCCCATCTTACAGTACATACAGTGCTCCCTCCATTATATCCGAACTCATTGGGCCCTGAGTGAGTTCAGATATATAATTGAAAAATTTGGATAACAGAACTCCATTCAAATACTCTAATAGAATGTACACCTGGATCATTCCATGCCAAATCAACAAAAAAAATCCCAACCCCTTTGGATTTTCATGAAATTTGGCATAGACATGGACTCTACTAAGAAACTTTCTTGCACCAAAATTTGGCTCATTCTATTGATCTCCCTTTAAGATATGACCACTCCAAGTTTATTACAAAATTCTACACTGGTTTAATAAAATAGCCATAACTTTGTCAGTGATTATCACAAAACCTTTCTGTTTAGATTTTTGGAATGCTTATTAAATTCTCTTTCAAGTGATATATAATTCATTATAATTATTCAAAGGAAAAGGTCAAACCACAAAAACGTTACTTTTTCCTTTGATCTTTCTTTTTTTCAAAAAGGATAGTTCATTACTTTCATTTATTGTTCAAATATTCTTCTAATACCCTTCTTTCATTACAGTAAGTTTGAAGTTGGGATGGCAAGTAGATCGTGAGTTATGGCTACATTCGTAATTTTACATGCAACCGGGAGTATAAGTATGTATAACAATACGAAATTTTAAATTCAATTATAGTATGGAATCTCATCAGAACGTGGCCAAGTTGCAATACACATACAGTTGGAGGCATAGTATAGAAGTATGATAAGGTGATTAAACAGAAGTATCAACACTCACCATTGTTGAAGCCACACCAATATCCCCTATTGTTATGCATATTGATGCAGTTATGATAACCAGCATTTAGTGCAAACATCATCAGGAGTCCATAATAGAGATTTTATGAACTCCTGATGTTGGGTTTGGTAGCAAATTATCTTATGAAAGGTTTGACAAAATTGTGGAAACTTAACATTAACATCATGAAGTTGAAGGATAAATCATTCCTTATTCACCAAATTTGCTGGACATCTGTACATGTCAGCAGACACTACATAATAACAGAAAAGTTTGGTGGAGAATTTGGTGAATAAGGGATGATTTACATTGGAACCTATCTAAGCAGGTCAAAACTTTGGGCCAGCCACCTTCAGGCAGGTGGCTGCTTTTGACAGGTGGATTAGTGTATAGATATCTCATTTGGAGAATTTATAGTTGGCCCTTATATGGTGGCCTTTCACCAAATCAAAACCCTCCAACTTCATAATTTTAATAGAGGCCTATTGTGAAGTTTCCACAATTCTAGATCTGTCTAACCTTTCTCATAAAACTTACAGTATCATAAGACAATTTGCTACTAAATGCTCCCACTATATGGCATCAGGAGTTCATAAAATGGACTCCTGGTGGTGTTTGCACCAAATCATGTTGTTATCATAACTGCATCGATATACATAGCAATAGGGGATATTGGTGTGGCTTCAATATACTTCTGTTTAATCACCTTATGATACTTCTATACTATGCCTCCAACTGTATGTGTATTGCAACTTGGCCACGTTCTGATGAGATCCCATACTATAATTGAATTTAAAAGTTTGTATTGTTATAGTAGTGTTCATACTTATACTCCCGGTAGCATGTAAAATTACATACGTAGCCACAACTCATGATCTACTTGCCATCCCAACTTCAAACTTACTGTAATGAAAGAAGGGTATTAGAAGAATATTTGAACAAAAAATGAAAGTAATTGAAATATCCTTTTTTTGAAAAAAGTAAGATCAAAGGGAAAAGTCACATTTTTGTGGTTTGACCTTTTCCTTTGAGTAATTATAATGAATTATATATCACTTGAAAGAGAATTTAATAAGCATTCCAAAAATCTAAACGGAAAGGTTTTGTGATAATCACTGACAAAGTTATGACCATTTTATTAAACCAGTGTAGAATTTTGTAATAAACTTGGAGTGGTCATATCTTAAAGAGAGATCAATAGAATGGGCCAAGTCTTGGTGTGAGAAAGTTTCTTAGTAGAGTCCATGTCTATGCTAAATTTCATGGAAATCCAAAGGGGTTGGGATTTTTTTTTTGTTGATTTGGTGTATGGAATGACCCACCTTTGTCAAAATACTCTAATAAAACAGTCATTTCCACAGTTCGGATAACAAAATGTTCGGATAATAGAGGGACAACTGTAAACACTTTGCATGATGTAAATCATGATATGGGCATGTAGTGATGTATGGAATAGGGTTAACAAAATGTTACTATAACTGTAGGTATTTCTTATTTTGTGCCTAGACAATGACCATAATTATATTATTATTGTAATGATCGTTTGTATATATACCCCTAATATAGCAGTCACCTAAAAACCACATTGAAAAGCAGACTTGCTCATGAAACAACACTCAGAAACTTATTATCAATCACTGATGGTACATGGCATTGCAGTAGGTGGTAATAATGTAATTATATAAACCACAAATCTCTTTGTTTGAAAGCTTTGTCAAGTCAAAATAGGGATTTGTGGGTTTACATTACCACCCCAGCAATGCCTTCTTGTTTTGTGGCTTTTTTTCAGTGATTAATTATAATCCTATTTCCCTTTTTAAATAATTTATTTGTAAACAATGTCTTGTTGTCTAAAGCATACAAATGTGTATGAATTGATTGAATCCATTATATTTATTGAATGTGAAATTCAGCAGTCATTGTATGCTTGCATACATCATTATGTTTAGAACAGTGCACAAAACTTATATGTTAACATGTATATTGGCATTCACATTATCTCTGTCTGCAGGTGTGTTTTGTACACAGATTATTAAATTTTAAACATTTGGAACTTGCTTGAGGATTAAGGTATGCATGAATGCTGCAATTTGAATGTTATCGAGTCTTACAATCAGTATGAATGTTATAGGAAATAGTCATACTTTCATTTGTAATATCAATGTATATAATAAATATGATATGCAAGTGCTTTTTCTAGATGAAGTGGATAGTTTTATTTACAATCACACAATTGTGGATAAATGTAGTTGCACTGGTAATACATGTTGTACCAGATCATCCTAACATCATCAATTGTCCTTCCCAACCCTGTACTACACTGGATAATCTCCTACTGAATAACAGCCTATCCAATATATCAAATGTTGAGTTTAAGCTACTACCAGGAGTGTATAATGTTACATCAAATCTTGTAATACAACATGTACACAATGTGTCCTTTGTTGGTGTTGAGTATGCTTCAATGGATGTGATCCTGAAGTGTTTCTACAGAACATCTTTCCAAGTTGTTTATTCTTATAATGCAACCATATCAAACTTGGTATTTGAACAATGTGGTGGATATCGTAACTGGCTACTATCTATCTGTCCCATTGATGGATTTGTTGATGATGTTTTATTTCATTGGTCAGAGTCATATTCCCCTAGTTTACACATTGCCTGTTGCTCTTTCACTTCAATAAACAATGTAACTATTCAAGATCACATGCAATATGCAATAATAGGCTACAACATGGTCAGAATATCTTATTTAAATTCTATTACAATATATACTAGAAATGAAACAAGTTGGGGAATAATGTTGTGTTTGGATGACAATGAATACACATTTGACTATGATGATGAAAACAATACCATATTTGTTACAAACCTTTTAATAGGAATTAGCTCTCTTGGTTATGCATTTGCTAATATGGCAGTTGACATAAAAATGGCACAAGACCAATACAACATGAATCTTATAATACGTAACTCTGTGTTTGTAAAGCATTTCACAAGTGAACCAATGATAAGGATTTCTACTCATTCCGATGAAGGTTGTGATAATATTTTTCTTACAAATTGTGCCTTTAGTCATAACAAACAATATGGCATCAATCCCAACTCATTAGTTAAAGTAACAATAATTTCATCAGAAATGGCTGTCACATTACTGGACTGTACTTTTAACATGAATGAATATTCTGGACCATTAGTTTCCATTTACAGCATGCTAGGTGGTAACGTAAGTCTGATTAATGTCAGTTTTAATTATAATATATATTGCGGACTGATATTCTTCAGGTGTTATGATTTTGGGATTGACATACCAAATTGCAATTTACAAGCATTCCTTACTGAAATTTTCATTAACAAAACACAATCACTGTTTATTAATAATGATCTAATACTTGCTGAAAATGTATTATTGCATCTGAGTGGGAATATTCTCATATTTAACAATAAAGCTAGAAGCATCATCACCAGTCGTTCAAGTACTGTCACATTTTCTAACAATGTAATGTTTTTTAATAACACTTGTGTTAACATTATTGACCTTCAATCAAATTATATTAGAGTTTTGGAGTATACCACTATAGTATTTGAGTCAAACTATTGCTATGGAGAGCTGTTAATAGTTGAAACTGATGATACACTGTATCCATATTGTTTATTTCAGTATCTTGCACCAAAAAGTAAATTAGCAGTACTTCAATTTCAATATCAGCTTCAACTCTATAGCATAAAATTTATTGGAAACTCTCGAAATTTTTCTGGTTTAAACTATTACACATCTCACTGTCGATGGTTGGAAACTGCTGTATTTAATGGATATGATCCTGGACTGGTAAATAGTCACATTATTCACAGTAATAGTTTAGTACCGAACCACCATACCAACTTATGCTATTGTCCACAAAATGGAACTTACAATTGTACCACTGACACACTGGGACATATTTATCCAGGAGAAACATTACAAGCTGATCTCTGTCTACCACTTAATGAAGAAACAGAATTTTCAGAGTATTCCCAATCAGAATATTTTCTCATGTACATTGAAACACAGAATATTGTTATACAAAACGTAACATGTAAGATTGCTCATGAAGCTGAACTCACCGTCAAAATAGGCAGAAAAACTACAGTAACTAATTTTACAATTGTTTCAAAGAGAACTGATCAGTGTTTTGTGTTTCTAACAGCACAGCCCTATTTATACAAATATTATGATGTATTTCATGTAAAACTCTTACCTTGTCCAATTGGATTTACATTACTCAATGGAATTTGTGACTGTGATCCTTATCTTGTTAACAGTGACCTACAAATCAACACTTGTTACATCAATGAAGTAGCTATTCAACGCCCTGCTAATAGTTGGATTGGTTATAACAATCACAGTACTGAAACACACTATTCAATATCCTCCCATTGTCCAATGGATTACTGTTCACCCAGCACAACAAAGTTAAACTTGGAACATCCTGATTCACAGTGTCAGTTCCACAGGACTAGCCTCTTGTGTTCACAGTGTCAAAATGAACTTAGTATGATATTTGGTTCATCAAGATGTATGAAATGTACCAATGTGTATTTGTTACTGAGTATTGCTGTGTTGATTGCTGGAGTTGTACTGGTAGTGTTATTGTATTGTCTTAACTTGACTGTCACTAAAGGAACAATTAATGGAATAATATTCTATGCAAACATTATCAGTATCAATGGTTCTGTTTTTTTAGTCAATGATAATGTCTATAAGCCACTGAAAGTGTTTATTTCTTTCACTAACTTGGATTTGGGTATTGAAACATGTTTCTATAATGGAATGGACAGTTATGCTAAAATGTGGTTACAACTGTTCTTTCCTTTCTACCTCATAATGATGGCCACTTTACTAATCATAACAAGTCGATATTCCACTAGAATACAACGACTCATATTTACTAGATCACTTCCTGTACTAACTACATTGTTTCTCTTATCCTATACTGGTATTCTCAGAAATGTGTCAACAGTGTTGTTCTCTTATTCCACTATAACTGAACTACCAAGTAACCATCAACACTTAGTATGGTCCATTGATGCTAGTGTTCCATTATTTGGTGTAAAGTTTACCATACTCTTCATAACATGTCTGATATCATTTGTGGTGTTGATTCCTTTTAATATGACATTGTTGTTTACAAGATATGTGATGAGATTCAGGATAATAAATCGGTTCAAGCCTTTACTAGATGCTTTTCAAGGATCATATAAACACAAACACTATTATTGGATAGCAGTTTATATCATCATAAGAAATGTGTTTTTTGCTTTGCATATGTTCACAGCAGAAGTGAGACTGATTGTGGGAGCTATTATTCTTATTATTACTACTACCTTCTATGGATACATATGTCCACACAAAAGTATCCTTGTTAACATTCAAGAATACCTTCTCCTAATCAATGTCACTATAATATATTCAGCTTCTTATCACTGTAGTGATACCATATCATCCACCATCACAAATGTGATGATCACAATAGCTCTTATCCACTTCACTATAATACTACTGTATCATTTCCTCACCTTCACATGTCACTGTAATGTGGAGAACAAGTTATGGGATGCGAAGGAGAAGATAATCAAGTGTTGTCATCTCACACACTATACTCCTCATAGAGAAGATATGATGTCTTTTGAAATTCCTGAACTCACATGCAATTATGCTGAGTACAGAGATGGACTTGTTAGTGATGATTTCAAACAATAGTATCATTAGTTAATGCTGTTTAATTTATATGCATTGTTGTACTACGTATACACACTTTGCGGGGTTTTTTTTTTAATTGAAACATGTAAGACATGGTGAACTGTTATTGCAACTAACATATAATTATAGTCTTGGTTTAAATTAGAAGTCCCTGCAAGTGGAACTTTTAATCACCTGGATTTGTTCATGCCAAAAATCCCCATAATTATTTAGTTACATAGCTATAATGTTATATGTATGGCAGCTGAAATTGATCAAACAGTAAAGGCTTGTAGCCACATGTAGGTTAAAAAATTTTATTGTCTGCCACAACCATGATACAATTAACCTTGATTACTGCAGGCATCATCAGTACTAGAGACAAAATAGTTTTAGAATAAAATAGGAATGGTCAGAATGAGATGCTAATGCCAGCTTTATTATATGGAGTTGAACTTGTTAAATAAAGGTAATGGAGAGAGATAATTAATTTTGTCCATGCTTCGGTAGTAACACTAAACATCACAGCTAACCAGCATGCATGAGACAGTATTTTAAGACTATATGTACCATGAACGTAGGACACCTGTATCGCAGCTATAGAAGTAGCATAGAAGAGTAGGTATTAATAGCAAAGTGATATAAATGCATGTGCAAGAAAATATTGCCGGGGCATGTATGGGTTGTATCAACCATGTGGTCAGTGGAATGAAATCTCAAAGCTCACCGCTAGGACTAGTTGCGTTGTAATAAAAATGAAAATAAAAGGTAAATTTTCAATAACAACAACAAAAAACACTTCATGATATGGGATTATTCTGCGTAAATAGCTGTTAGCTATGATGAGTTACACATGTTGTAACAATCATACTTAACTCAGACAAATCCCTTATTGCTGAGCTATCCCTTTTCTGATGAACACACACATGCATACATACACTCAAACAAACACAATAAATATTTACATATCTGTCCTTAATCATATATAATTTTTATTTTATAAAAATAAAAAAAAGTTCAGTAATGTTGGAACTAGATGACCAACACCTCTTTATGGAAGACAATATCTTGGTCCCTAACAGTTTGGACTCTCCAACAACTATAGGAAAAACATGATAAGAAGACTGGAGTTATCCAGCTAAGTGGCAGAGACCATCAGACCCTCCAATAATAATAATAGAAATACCACATGCACAGACATGCATTGAATAGAATCTAACTTGTGTGGCAGACTCGAGTCCAACTTTTGCCATCCCAAGACTAGCTTGGGGTGCAATAGGGCAGGTATTTTTAGAATTGTTAGGATGGCTTTATAGACATAAGGAATCCCTATACCCCCAAGCTTCATGCAGAATTTATGGCTGATCATATCCCTGGTCTTATTGCATAATTGTACAACTCTGCACACCTACCAAATAGTATATAACCATCATTATTGGACAGCAGCTGACAAGTGAACAATATCAACTTGAGACAAATAGCTGATTGCTATTATTTCACCTACATTTAAAAATATGTTATTATATTCTCAGACATAATCACTGTCTTATTCTTAACCTCTGTAGATGGAGACTGTCTTGGCATATACTTACGTACCTGACCTTGAGCTCATGAACAATATTATTTAGTGTGGTTATGCCACAATTGCATCTTGTATACTTGCACCTTTCAAATTGCTGTTGATGCATTACTAATAGAATTACATTCTAATAGATAGTCTGATATAATAGTCACTGCTCAGATACTGTACTTTATAGAGCTGTCATTGCAGTGTCTACTGACTCCTATATACCAAATGTGGCAACCTTGCTGGGTCCTGTTTCAGCCACTGTGGAGGAAATGTCAGAAATGCATGTGTCAATGTAATTCTTCAAATACTTAAGTTAACAGATGGAAAGCTATACTTTTTAACCACACTTGGCCATGCAAGTTCAATTTTCTGAAATGATTGTATTTTGTAGCTGTAACATGCTCAGCTCTTTAGCATTATGATTTTCTCAATTTGGTGACTATAGATGTTAACTCCACATGTATCTAAGCTATAGCTGTGTGGCAATCTGTGCATGTAGTTGCAAAGATAACTAAATTATTTCTTGAACTTAATCAGCAAAAGTTGCATTGATTCAAAGAGTTAATTGCCTTCTTAGAGTTATAAAACCTATAAGGGAATCATAGATCGGGCAAACTTTAGTAGAAGACTAGCAGTCATGCAGTAATCCTGCATGTTCCAGACTCACCAAAGCATATACGTAGTTTAGAAAAGCATTTAATTATCTGCAGCTTGGGCCAGGGGGTATAATCTTCTTAGATTTTGTGCTATGAGACATCATCATTATAATGGACATTGTAATGAGTACTAGTGAACAAACTCAACGGAAGTACATTAGGACTACCACACACATCTATTGAAGCTTTTATTAATTTATTTCATTACATACAAGCTATTGTAAACAATGCTCTGTTGTATAGCAAACAAATGTGCGTATTGCGACTCACTGTGAGAACAACAGATAATATAGTCCTTTATATTATTGAATTTGACAATTCATCAATCACTGTATATATGTACACCCCAAAAACACCTTTGCTGTAAAAAAAGGCGTGTCCATGATACTACAAGTACTTGTAAAACAGCTCAGTAATTGTAGAGAAAGACCTCATGAGAGTAAAAATAACTAGCAACTCAAAGAGCTGATATCTGGAGCGGCCAAGGATCAATCTTATCATATACCTAACTGCCATGCATCATGCATGCATTGGCTGAAATAGGTGCACCCATCAAAGTGAAAGTAACTGGCAACTGAAACAGCTGATATCTGAAGCAGCCAAGAATGAATGTTTACATACAATCAATTGCAATTAACAAAAATTTAACATTGAACCTTTACTATTCAGCTGTGTTCTATATTCACTGTAGCTGCATCCTAAATTAATTTCTTTTAGCTCTAATTGGCTGGTAATTTGGCCGCCTTTTTTTTTTTTCTCTGTACACTAATTATTATAAAAGGTGGAAGAAGTTGTGTAAGTTAGTTACATCATTAAGAAGTTGTGTAATACACAACTTCTCAATGATGTAACTATGTGCAACACTTTCAAATATAACTAGCACAAGGAGGCCATACTATTAAGTCATGAAATCCTGAAGTGCTAGTTATCATATAACTTTAATTTGTTGAATTGTATGCTTGCAGTTGAAGGACTACATCTCTTATAAAGTACAAAAAGAAGTGAAATCCACACAAAAACAGCCAAGCTGTGAAAAAATGGTGTGGCCTTAAAAAGCTTGGGTGAAAAAAGTTGTGAAATCAAATGTGGCGGCCAAGAAATGGCTGCAATGATGTTAATGCTAAAAAAATTTAATAATGGCTGTGTGCATTGTTAAAATTTATTACATTAACATCACTGCAGCCATTTCTCGGCCGCCACATTTGATTTCACAACTTTTTTCACCCAAGCTTTTCAAGGCTGCACCATTTTTTCACAGCTTGGCTGTTTTTGTGTGAATTATTTATTAATCACACATTAATACAAATCCCAGCAAGGCAAAATCTATTAAGGGATTTAAATTTCAGAATTATTTCCACAGGATCTATTAGTTTTACTTAAAGAATTTCAGCTATCACTAGCATTCCAGCAATGCAGCCTGTTTGAGGAAAGATTTTCTGTAGTAACTGCAGCAAACTAAACATTTATTAATGATTAAACCATTATAGTTTAGAGGTGAAAACACTTAGCTGCTGTCAAGTCTAAACTCAACTTGAAAAGCTGCTAAAGTTTGATTTGTAGCCTAATTACCTAATTAATCACTACACATGCATTTCTCTTTAATTTCACTGTGAAGTTACTATACTGGACTCATCTCTCATTCCTGACATATCACTGACAACTCAATTACTTGCATATTAAGTTGCAGTGATGCCAACATTACCACAGCTATAAATACATCATGTTTTTATCTAAGGACTGAAATAATTTACATTTAATGGGATGATTGAATCAAGAGACTTATTTTAACTACCAACTCTAATCTTATTAATATATGATTGTTACCATTGTGTGTGTGTGAGTGTGTGTGTGTGTGTGTGTGTGTGTGTGTGTGTGTGTGTGTGTATGTGTGTGTGTGTGTGTGCATGTGTGTGTGTCAGTGGCGGATCCGGGGGGTACAGGGGGTACGTGCCTCCCCCCTCAAAAAATTGCATACAAAATCGAGATACTCTAATAGAACAGTAAATTACTCTAATAAAGCAGTCACAGTGTTCATGAGGCAGTGTAGCTTACCTATGAAGCTATAAATAAGGATTTTATTTGACATACATGATATTTGGTAAAGGATAACTAGCTATTATTGCTGTGACCTTTTTTCTTTCTTTTTGCTCTTCAACTTTTTTCAGCAAGGTGCCCCCCTCTTTCCAAACTCTGGATCCACCCCTCTGTGTGTGTGTGTGTGTGTGTGTGTGTGTGTGTGTGTGTGTGTGTGTGTGTGTGTGTGTGTGTGTGTGTGTGTGTGTGCATGTAATTGTTACCATTTGTGGCTTTTACCTAATACCCAATTTCAAATTCAGCCTGTATGGCAACTGATTATGCTACCAAAATGATGCAACTATGCACTCTATAGTGCAAGTGTATCATTACCAATATACACTTACATTAGCCGGTTATATATATGAATCACGTAATAGTGCTGAACTCTACAATTCTGTACTTTACCCATAACTATCCCACCTGAATTATTGGGTTGAAAATTACTCAGAGTAGCACAGAGTGTAAGGACAGCATGCGGACAGTGTGCAAATAAGGAAAATCTTAACAATAGCATAATATATAATAATAATAATGCTTTCTGCCCTAATTATACAATTGCATAATAATGAAGAAAATGAATAATACTAACATTGTAGGTTTATCTATAATTCAATTCATACCTTGTTCATGTATTTTCCCAGGAATCATAAAAACCTTCACAGTATACCTGCTGCAGGGGCGGATCCAGGGTTTGGAAAGAGGGGGGGTACTTTGCTGAAGTTGAAGAGCAAAAAAAAGAAAAAAAAGGTCACAACAATAATAGCTAGTTATCTTTTACCAAATATATTATATCACGTATATTATGTAAAATAAAATCCTTATTTATAGCTTCATAGGTAAGCTACACTGTCTAATTGACTGCTCTATTAGAGTATCTCGATCTTGTATGCAATTTCTTGAGGGGGACAGGCAGGGGGGGGCATTTGCCCCAAATGCCCCATCCACAGGCAAAGCACAATTTCCCGTGGTATAACTAAAATGTTTGGCCCCTTTTCTGTTACACCTTTTCAGCTATAAGTCACTAAGTCTAAGTCTTTGAAATTAGGTTAGGTAATCCTAAGGCTGCAGCACATGTTGCTGCAGACCTTCAGTTCTGGTCACTGTAAAGCATTAATACAATAAATACTTTAGGATTAAGGAAGAAAATCCATCCCTCCTGGGGGAGACTGAGTGTGGCCCCGACTAGACATTGGGTGACCTGCAGTTCGATTCCTGGGGTTGGAGGGATTTTTTTCCTTACTTTGGCCCCTTTTCTGTTACACCTTTTCAGCTATAAGTCACTAAGTCTAAGTCCTTGAAATTAGGTTAGGTAATCCTAAGGCTGCAGCACATGTTGCTGCAGACCTTCAGTGCTGGTCACTGTAAAGCATTAATACAATATACAATAATACAATGTTCTACTCTTTAGCATGCAGACTTACCTAATTGGCAAAATCTTTAGTTGCTAGCATAAGTTACCAATTATCGTCATGAACTTTTGGAAATTAGTACATTTTGCACCTCCATCAATATTCAAACTTTATTCACTCCACTGCCTTCCAAATTTGTTGAATCTTTGGGCTTTCAACTTGTATGATGTATTTCAATATCGTTTTTGTTGGGCTTTAATGAACGTGAGGCAATATAAGTAATCGTTTATTGTCGCCATGCATGAATTATCGGTTTCTGTACATTTCTCAGCATTGAATATCAGCACTTCAGCTACATTTGGGCCTGCTGATCCTACCAAGCATGAATGGTCACTTTGGTGTCCATATAGGGTTATAGCCATGGCACCAATGAATCTAAATATCCATGCACGAATTCCATATACGGATACAATTACAGTACACTTGCATTTTAAAAAACTTGTCAACAAAATGTAATTCACGATACTGTAAGAATAGCAATTTTAAAAGTAGTTAAAACTACTATTGAATGGAACATTCCCCTAATCAATTTAAGAATCTGCTGGACAGACACTATAGTAATACAATGTATGATTTTTAATGGACATAACTACTTTATTGTGTGTATGATTTGGATGTACAGGCTACACCTATATCCAAAATTTACAATTACAAATGTTTTGGTAAACAGAGTAGCTACAAGTGGGGTAGAATACAGTATGGACAAAACTACACTGGTACTTATATAACACAAAGCGAGGAAAAGTGTTTTTTACCATTAGCATCGTCACTTCATCAATATAATTCTCGTGTATCCACCTCTTACAAGCACAATGGACCTATATAAAGCCATCGAACATCATCTTCATAGGATCCATTACACTGACAACAAACCACGTCAGCATCTCTTACAATTCCATTATCACCATCCCAGTTGAAGGTTCCATAAATTCATCAGACTCTGACATGTTCTCCATTTCTGTATGATCAACATCCTGAGACTTTGCATGTTGCCAATCTTCATCTTTCAGCAACAGCAGCAGCCACAGTCTTCTTTTCTGCTTTTCATCAGCCTTTTGTCTTGCTAACCTTTCTTTTTCCTTCTTCTTGTTTTCTCTGTCCTTTTTCTCTGTTCTATTTCTTGAGATTTCTTCACCTTCTTCTCTTCTTTTTCTTTTAGTAAAGCCAAGCCTTCTGCACTTGTTAGCATTCTTTGTCCTGTCACTATTTTCAATTGCTCTTCTTCCTGACTGGAGTTTCAGGAACATATTTTATCAAACGCTTTGAAATTCTTTCTTTTGTGCTCGGTGTTAATTTACTACTGCTACCAGACTGAGTAGTATTCCAACTCTCACTTGATGAGTGCCCATCAATAAGTAGGGGAGATCTGTGCTCTTCTGGAGAACCTATTATAGGATAGCATAGCCTGTTGTCACTTACTACTTGTGATGACTCACTTCATCTGGTGCACTATTACCTATGGCATTCATACATGTCTGAGAAGTACAATCCCCTTTCTGCAATGACAGGATGTCTCTTCATGAAATTGGTTGTCATTCTCTACTGCAACTTTTTCTGCAATATGTATTTTACCAAAGCCTATCTTTCCTGCAGTAACTATATACTCACTAAGTTCCTCCTCTTCAGCTTGATTTAAATAGTATTGTTTAGCACCAGGCTTAGTTTCGTGGACTAGATTTCTTAGCATTCTGTATTGTAGTGTGGACCTGGGTACTGCGTGCTCTTCTGCAGCTCTTTTCATACACTCATTCGTTTCTTAACAGCATCCGTGGCTGCCCTCATCGTGGCTATCAGTCCACTTCTTTCTCGTTCTCACTTTATGAGGTGAGCGTAAAAGAGGAGGTGCCGACTGTGAATGGCGCAAGCCCCTAAGATAAGGTTTATGCATCATCTATATAGTAGTGGTGGTAGTTATGAGACACTTAACTTCAAAGCATTGAAGTTACCTAAAACTGTAACCCTGGTATTTCACACTAATACTATGGAAAAGTGTACCCATAAACTACATTAACCTAAAAATTCAAAACATTTCCTGCTTTGTTGTGGTCTGTATGATAATTTTTCTGGAACACTGTAGATGTGTGTATTATGAGACATATGGGGGTATTATGAGATGCTGTGCTTGAAAGTTGAACAGTTCATATTTAATTACGGTAGATTTCATATGTAAAGGGTAGCAGGGACACTGTAGACAGTCGAAAAAGATTAGTTGACTTCATATGTCTACTTTACATCTTTGTACTCTTAACTACATAGTAAGTGGTACAAAGAGAATCATCAACAGTATGCCAATATGATGTAGTAAATTTAAGGAGCTATATCATCCCATAATTAGCTTTGTGGTTGACTTCTAATCACTATCTGTGATGATCTGAATAGGTACTATCTTTTTACTCCTAAATCTGCAGGATTTAACCTGCTCAACTGGTTTTAAGCTGTGAGACCCATATTACCCCCTGTCCCACAATACCAGCCTCTACTCTATAGCAAAAAATACATGTAAACATAAATAGAAAACACTCTTTGCAGTTTAACATACAATGTGAAGGTTAAATTCAGCATACAAGAGGTGGCTCAGGTGATACATAACTCAGTAAACTGCTGTAAAATCCCGAATATTACTGTGATGATAATTCATACACTTTTTGCCGATGATAGATGATGCCGATAATTCGTAACTTACGCTATACCCTTCTCTTATTTAGGGGACCAAGTAAGCTGTGATTGTGGAACCGAAATTTGCCAAACTGACAAACTGTGATTGTGGGATTCAATTTTAATACATCAAACAGTAGTTTGATTTTACTTTTGCTAATATAGTAATTTGAAGAGACTATACAACATTTACAAAAAAACTACAGTTGAAGTATTAAAATTGAATCCCACAATCACAGGTTTTTTTGGCAAAATTCAATACCACAATCACAGCTTGCTTGATTCCCTATATAAGAGAAGATGTAAGAGAAGAGGATAACAGGAAATCTGATGATTTCTGGATATAGTGTGCACTCCCATTAGGTGCGCAATGTCTCGAGCTAACGAGACATACGCACCGGTGGCAGTTCATATATCTCGCTAAGGCAGTTTGTAATGAGATATACGCACTACCTGCCTTAACGAGACATACGTACTGCTACCAGCGCGTATATCTTGTTAGCATTTTGAGTCAGTACAATATGTGATATTATATTATATGCACTGGCTTTCCTTTGATCTGAGGTGTGAAAGTGGTACATATATATCTGTTGTATACTTGTATGTACCTGTGTATACCTGTATGTGTATACTCGAGTATGTATACTTGTGAATACCTCTGGCTGAACTCAATGGCATTCAAAATGATCTGTCAAAATTGCTGATCTTATCAACATATGTGACCTGATTTGCAAAAAAGGGTCTTCCACACACATCCAATATGCCAACTTTGACAATTCATAACTTCAGTTCCGAAAAAGCTACTGACCTGAAATTTGGTCAGTAGTGAGCACCAGCATAGAGCAATAGATGGCAAAACTTTCAGGTTTACATCTTACTTGCATACTAAGTTATGGTCTTCCAAGTTCATAGAATTGGATGTGTGTGGAAGACCCCTTTTCGCAAATCCGGTCACATATATTGTCTGTCATGCTCTGCCCCAAAGTCATTCAGGAGTTTCAAATGACCAATGTATTTCTTGTTAAGACTGTTCCCATCCAGGTGATGTGTATATACCACCCTGATTTTCAGTATGCTCCTCTTGCTTACTGATACCCAGTCTGTCATATTTCTTATTCGTCTTCTAGTGTTGGGGTTGTTGCTGCAGCTGTTAAAGATCGGAGACATCAAGATGCTGTAGAGGAGGAGGCAGGGCATGATTTTATCCTTCTTGTAGTAGAAACCTGTGGTGTTTGGTCACCAGTGGCTGAGGAAGTAGTTGATGTGAGGGGGGTGACCAGAGTATAGAACCGCTGGTAGCAGGGGGTCTGGGGGGCACAGTCCCCCAGAAGCTGTAGTCATTTTAGCTTTCATGATGTATGCTTGGTACAGTGGTAATATGCCAGCTTTTAAAGTCAGAGGTCAGTGGTTCTATTTCCACTGTAGAAAAAATATTTGGTTTTTCTCTTTGACTGCTCTGTTAGGGTATTGTTATAGACAAATAATGCACATATGACACTAAGATACTGGGCTTTGCAGTGTGAAGACACTGATTTCCCTTTCTCCAAGCCCCTCTCATAATTGTATTTGTTATTAAGGCAATTTTTATTTTATTTGACTCTTTGTTTTAGCTAGAATGGTGTTTACTTAGTTTTGTGTTACTGTCATTAATAAATTTTCCTTTTTAAACTTTTGCAAGCCAAACGAACTAGTTCACTTCTCAAAACCCTTGCTATAGCCTTCATTCATATAGGTCCAGTCTGGCAGCTTTCCATTTGCAAACTAAAAATCTTATAAAACACAGGTCTCAACCAATTTTCACCACATATAAGAAATTTTGAACATATCTAATGTGATGCTTTGCCACGGTAAACTCTTGCTGTACCCATAGTTAAATTCATCAACAAGGTAACCATATCTCTGGCGGCTCTCTTAGCAAGGTAAATTCATTAATAATGCTGATATCATCAATTTTTACTTGGTATAAGATTAACAACTTTTAGTGTGTATATGGACAAACAATATCAGTGGCATTGCATGGGTTCTGCAAGATATTGATGATGACTTTCTCTTTTCCCTGTAATTTTTATTTGTTATAGTTATAGCTAGTTTAGTTGTTGATATATATAGCCTACAGTGTTGGGAGTAACGCATTACTTATGTAACGCGTTACGTAATATTATTACTTTTGTGGTAACAAAGTAATATAACGAAATACGCTATGAAAACAGGTAATATAACGCAAGATACTTTACTTACAAACGTAACGCGTTACCTAAGTAATGTAACGAGTCTAATATGACGTAATATTATTACTAAAAGTAACGAAGTTACTAATCTCGTTAGTGATCCACTGAGTAACGCCTAACCACAACGAAGTAACGAGGCCTACTGAATGAAGCTTATTCACTAGCTTCTTACTTATAACCAAGATTTGCACATTGTCCAACAACGTAATCATGTCACGTGATAAGGTAGTAGTTTCACACGTGACAGCTTAAGGCTGTGGACACAAAGTAATATAATATGTAATATTATTACAGTTACTTTATTTTATGGGTAATATGTAACTGTAACTAAATAGTTCTGTTGCAAGTAATATGTAATATGTAACTAGTTACTTTTACAAAGTAACTTGCCCAACACTGATTATATAGCTAGTTATAATCATTGTGCATCTTTCCAAAAAGAGTTGACTGAAAACAGCTGGTTTCTATTGTATCTTGTACCAAATGTGACAAATTTGGATTTAAACTCTTTTATAGGAAATTCCTGCTTTAATGGCTAAACCTATATTAATCTTCTTCATGTTGGCAGCTGCAAAGCTAAAGGTTAGCCGCTTAGTAGAGATAGGATATACGTATATATAGCTAGATCAGCTTTCCTGAGATGATATAAATTTGCTATGATTTTGTAACACAAAATGCTTGTCTTTATCATTAGCTACCAGGTGATTACAACTCAAGTATCTATTATAGCTACACATGTGTCTAAGCCATTTGAAAACTAATTTAATAAACAATTATCTTATTTCTTCAGTAAGTATTGGACTCAAGTAGGTTTAATTTACCTTCTTAGAATAGTAAAATCTATGATGAGCATGCCCCCAAGTCCTTTTCCATTTCATAGCAAACATGCACACAATAATTCTGCACTCTATCCTACCAGTAGAGATATACATGCTACTGATTGTGTAATGTATATTAGGTTTTGTACTTATGAAACAGTTATCATACAATGATAAGTACTTGTGAACACATTCAGCAGACACAAATATCTAGTAAGCTTTTAATTTATTTCACTACATATAAGCTATTGTGAACATGTAAACAATGTTTTGTATAGCAAACAAATGTGTGTATTGTGACTCAATTGTGAGAATAACATCATAGATATATACATGCAACAGTCCTTTATACCTGATAGATAAGCCTTAATGCAGTGACTGCTCAATAAATCTCTAAAGATGCATGTGTACAAGATTCAATTAATGCATAGCCTCTGTACAGGAGCTCAAGATTACTTTTATTAATTGCTTGTTTCCTGTCACCCACCTGCATGCCACTTTGCCTACCGCATTGATAATTATTATTGCAATAAATATTTAGAAATATGAATAATTTTTGTGAAGATTGAGATACTCTAATAGTACTGTCAGCAACTCTAATAATAACACTCATACAGCAATCAAAACCATTATTTATTTATGTGGAGGAATTTCATTAGTTTCAAATTCCTCTAAGAAGTTCACTTTGTTATTGGAAAGTGCTTTGCTGTTGTCTGTCACATGTATGAAAAGCCACAGCCTTTTGAAACATCTACACCATTGAGTTGGCTGGTGGACAGTACATTGTCATTTTGAAACCTCACCAAAAATAATGAAATTTTAGCTATTAATAATAATAACCGCCCACCCTCACTGTCTGATTGCTCTCAAGGTGACAGGAAACAAGAAATTTTATTATGTTAGCCTTATTGTTGTACATCATGGCAGACTCTATCCATAATATTATATATAGTTCAGACTTGGAATACATTTTTAAAATGTTCCATGTGTATTGATTCTTTAAACCCAGACCAATAATATTGAACTATTTTAACTTACATATACATGTTTTTGAATTGATAGAAGTGTACATTACATAATTGTGTACTGTATGTGTTTTAAATTTTTATTAGACAGAAATATGTACCAAGAAATGTAAATAATCTGGTGTAGTGCAGCAGTGCAACTATGCATGTATGCATCTAAAACAGTGCATATATATCAAGGGTTAATTTATTTATTTTATGTTATTACTGCTTGAAGTCATCACTAACAAGTCCATCTCTGTACTCAGCATAATTGTATGTGAGCAGGGGCGGATCCAGGGGGGGGCACAGGGGGCACGTGCCCCCCCCCCCCCACCCCCCCTTAAAAAAATGTATATAAGATAGAGATACTCTAATAGAGCAGTCAATCACCAATCACTCTAATAAAGCAGTCATAGTGTTCATGGGGAAGTGTAGCTTACTTAGGAAGCTATAAATAAGATTTTATTTTACATAACATACGTGATATAATATATTTGGTAAAGGATAACTAGCTATTATTGTTGTGACCTTTTTTTTTTTTTTTTTTTTTTTGCTCTTCAACTTTTTTCAGCAAGGTGCCCCCCCTCTTTCCAGACTCTGGATCCGCCCCTGGTGAGTTCAGGAATTTCACAAGACATCGTATCTTCTCTATGATGGGTGTAGAGTTTGAGATGACAACAGTTGATCATCTTCTCCTTCACATTCCACAACATGTTCTCCACATTACAGTGACATGTGAAGGTGAGGAAATGATACAATAGTATAATAGTGAAGTGGACAAGAGCTATTGTGATCATCACATTTGTGATGGTGGATGATATGGTATCACTACAGTGATAAGAAGCTGCATACATTATAGTGACATTGATTAGGAGAAGGTATTCTTGAATGTTAACAAAGATGCTTTTGTGTGGACATATGTATCCATAGAAAGATAGTAAAGGAATAAGAATTACAGTTCCAACAAGCAGTCTTACATCTGCAACAACTATGTTTAACACAAAAAACATGTTAATAATGATGACATAAACTGCTATCCAAAAATAGTGCTTGTGTTTATATGATCCTTGAAAAGTATCTAGTAAAGGCTTGAACCGATTTATTATCCTGAATCTCATCACATATCTTGTAAACAACAATGTCATATTAAAAGGAATCAACATCACAAACAATATCAGACATGTGATGAAGAGTATGGCAAACTTTGCACCAAATAATGGAACACTAGCATCAATGGACCATACTAAGTGTTGATGGTTACTTGGTAGTTCAGTTATAGTGGAATAAGAGAACAACACTGTTGATACATTTCTGAGAATACCAGTATAGGATAAGAGAAACAATGTAGCTAGTACAGGAAGTGATCTAGTAAACGTGAGTCGTTGTATTCTAGTGGAATATCGACTTGTTATGATTAGTAAAGTGGCCATCATTATGAGGTAGAAAGGAAAGAACAGTTGTAACCACATTTTAGCATAACTGTCCATTCCATTATAGAAACATGTTTCAATACCCAAATCCAAGTTAGTGAAAGAAATAAACACTTTCAGTGGCTTATAGACATTATCATTGACTAGAAAAACAGAACCATTGATGCTGATGATGTTTGCATAGAATATTATTCCATTAATTGTTCCTTTAGTAACAGTCAAGTTAAGACAATACAATAACACTACCAGTACAACTCCAGCAATCAACACAACAATACTCAGTAACAAATACACATTGGTACATCTCATACATCTTGATGAACCAAATATCATACTAAGTCCATTTTGACACTGTGAACACAAGAGGCCAGTCCTGTGGAACTGACACTGTGAATCAGGATGTTCCAAGTTTAACTTTGTTGTGCTGGGTGAACAGTAATCCATTGGACAGGTGGAACACATAAAGTATTTCATTTCACCACTTTGATTGTTATAACTAATCCAACTATTAGCAGGGCGTTGAATAGCTACTTCATTGATGTAACAAGTGTTGATTTGTAGGTCACTATTAACAAGATAAGGATCACAGTCACAAATTCCATTGAGTAATGTAAATCCAATTGGACAAGGTAAGAGCTGCACATGAAATACATCATAATATTTGTATAAATCAGGTTGTGCTGTTAGAAACAATGAACACTGATCAGTTCTATTAGAAACAATTGTAAAAATAATTTGTGTGTACTGTTTTCCTACTTCAGCAGTGAGTTCTGCTTGATGGGCAATTTTACATGTCACATTTTTTATAACAAAACTGTGTGTTTCAATATGGATGAGAGAACCTTCAGTTGCTGTAATGAATGGAGCACAGAGACCAGCTTGTAATGTTTGTCCTGGGTACACGTGTCCCAGTATGTCAGTGGTACAATTGTAAGTTCCGTTTTGTGAACAGTAACATATATTGGTATGCTTGTTTAATTGCAAACCTTGTTTTATGGGGTCAGCAATGTGTATAATATTTGCATTAATTACTCCAGGATTATATCCATAAAATGTTGTTGCACTTAACCATCGACAATGAGATGTGTAATAGACTATAGCAGTAGAGGGTGCTTCATTTGGGTAATTGCTGATTACCCTTATATTGTAGAGTTGAAAGAATTGTCGTAATGACATTGTCTTTACTATAGGAGTAATATACTGAAACAGACAGTATGGATACAAAGTATCATCATTTTCAACTGTTATCAACTGGTTACAGCTGTTCAATTCAAACAGAATAGTAGAGTACTCCATAACACTAATATATGTGTATGCTGACTTGAGGTTAATAAGTGTAAAGCATTCATTGCCTACAAATGTCATATTTCCAGAAAAAGTGACTAAACTGGAGACAATGGTAATAATATATCCACCATAGTTGTTTGATATGATATTATTCTCCTTAAAGTGTACATGTATTACTCTATTTTCAATGTATATCAGATGATTCCTTAATAATGAATTTGTTCCATTAATCAATAGCCCAGTAAAGTGTATATTCATCACATATTTAATTTTTGTTGCAGGTAAGGAAGCATAACAGAAGAGCAGTGGACAGTACAAATTTGATTCAAACGTAACATTTATAAAAACTGCGTTGGTGTGCATCCTTTTAAACTTTTCTAAATTATCATCAGAATATATGATAACTACTAGTGGCACAGTATATTTGTTCATGTAAAAAGTACAGTTTAATAGTGTGATAGTTACATACCCACCCATTTTTATTTCAACTAATGACTTAAAAGATATTCCACCTTGCTTGTTATGTTTAAACATCAAATTTTTAAGCAATATATTGTTTGATCTAGTGCTTAATCCATGATTGTATCTTTTGTCTACCTTTATGAATTGGTCTACAGTGATATGGTTAGCAAAGACAGAGTCTCTTAGTATAACTGTTACAACATATTTAGCTTGCATCATTTCTATGCGTATTGCCTTGTTACCAAATGCATAATGAACAAGAGAGTTTGTACTTACTGAAAGTGCTGTAACAAGTATGGTATTGTTTTGAAAATAATAACTTTCAGTGTATCTACCATCATCATACAACAAAAGTATTCCCCAGCTTGTTTCATTTCTACTATATGCTGTAATGAAATTTAAATGAGACATTCTAACCATGTTGTAACCTATTATTCCATATTCAATGTGGTCTTGGATGGTTATATTGTGTATTAAAGTATCTTCACAATGAGTAATGTATATGCTAGGAGCATAGTATGGTGACAGCATACCATCATCCTTGCAAGCAGTATCATAGTCAGACAGTAACCAGTTACTGTATCCTCCACATTGTTCAAATACCAAATTTGATATGGTGACATTATAGGAACAAATAACTTGTAAGGATACTCTGTAGAAACATTTCAGGACTATACTCATTGATTTGTACACAACACCAATGAGGGAAACATTATGTACACACTCTATCTTAATGGTTGATGTAACATTATACACTCCTGGTAGTAACTTAAACTCAACATTTGATATATTGGATAGGCTGTTATTCGGTAGGAGATCATCCAGTGTAGTACAGGGTTGGGAAGGACAATTGATGATATTTGGATGATCCGGTACAACATGTATTGTCAGTGCAGCTATGGTTGCACACATTTGTGTGACTATAATGAATACTAGCCACTTCATCTAAAGAAAAAGATATTGCACTGTCACAGTTGTGAAACTAAAATTACAATAATGATGTGGCAGATTGAAGGGATCCATGGTGGAAGATCAGAGTATGCATCACTTACTGATTGAAGTATTTTTAAAACTAATTAAAGACCAGCTTTTTACTATAACCCATGGTTTCAAAAATGCTCATTTGTAACTGGATTTGCAAAAGGGGATCTTCTACATACACATTGCATTTACTAGCTTTAACGATTTGTAACTTCAGATTGGAAGACTATTGATTTAAAATTTGGTCAGTATAGTGAGCACCAACATAGCTTACAAGATGGAGAAAATTTCTGTACTTTATGTCTTTTGATCATGGAGTTACAGTCTTCCACATTCAAAGAATTGGATGTGATTGGCACACTTTACATGCTAGTGTGCTTCACACATTTATGTATGTCAGTTACCGATTTTTAAATATGTACTTTGTTGTAACTGCCAGCCACCCCACATGATGACTCTCCTCACTTTGGAGTACTGTTCTCCACCCCTGAGGTCATTATAAACTCTATATGAACTTTCATCCATAAATTTTTAATAATTGGTTCAGATATAATTATATGAAAACTAAAGGCAGATTTGAAATCTCCACATTCTAGCTATTAAAGTCACATTGTCATAAAAGTAAATCACATCATTAGTAACATCATTAGTAACAGACAATTACTTTAATAGCAAAAATTCTTGTTTGTATTGATTACATTCTATTGTAATTGCAGTCAACAGTTATAAAGAGTCTTGCACCCCTTTCATTTGCATGATATTTGTGGCCCGAGGGTGTGGGCATATATATCTGGCAAATCCCAAGTGGCCATGGTATAAGTAACAACTTGGGTATGCTCACCTAATAGGTGAAGAGACAAACCTACATTCACCACATTATACTTTTATACAAAGGCATCTAGATATTGATTGTGGGTTTAAATTTTGGGCTATGGTATTCACAAAAAAGTAATGATTGTAGGTTTTGCTGGTTTTAGTGGTACCATTTCTAGCCAAGTAACCAAGTTAAGGATGACTAAAATTTTTTATAGTCTAAGGTGCAAAAGTAAGTGCTGAAGATATAGGTTACTGACCTTGAGAATGTCTTAACCATGGTTGAAATGTGCTGTATCATACAGTACAATAGTACTGTACAGTAGGGGTTGGTAAGAAATCATATGGTTTTGTGGATTTATGCACCTTAAAAAACTGCCTTGCGATAAGTTTTACCTGGAAAAAACACCTGGAATGCATTAGTACTGCTATAATGATGCTGTACCTTGGGTAAATGAAGCAAAAAGTTGAATGTTTCCATGTACAGTGAGTTTTAAAAATTTCAAAATTTACTCAGGCCACTCCAAGTCATACTTTAGTTTCTGGTCACTCCCTAGCCAACAAATGGATGTGGGTGGGCGGATGATCAGGACTATAGACTCTTACATATACACCAGTAATGTATACTGTGATGACACACTGCATAATATTATTGTTTGATCAATTTAGCAAATTCATGTTAGCAAATGCAAAGTCAAGTTTAACGAACAGCACAAGTAGTTATA